>NC_060177.1:58903988-58914653 GCF_021184085.1 Oncorhynchus gorbuscha | reverse complement strand
GCATAACAGATAGGGCCTTTTAAAATCTTTTTCCCCCAAATTATGTTTTCTTGGTTTTGTTTTTCCTGGTTTTGGGTTTCCCACATTATTTTTATTTTACCCCATTTTTTGATACTTTAAAAAATATAAAAACAACTCAATTAGATTTTCTGAGTTCACAACAATGCTTAAACCACAGCAGAGGATGACTTTTGAGGTCTGGGAAAAATCTAAGAATATTTGATTTTTGAGGGTTGTTGCTCTTTAATTCAGTGAGCATACCCTGCATTGTTGTTCGGTTAGAGGGTTTTCTGTAGTGCAGTAAGTGCACATGTGATGTGATTCAGCCGCCAATGGAATGGCTGGAGTAAAAGGCCAAAAACACTCTTATTCAGAGCCTCATGAAGTGACACTATCTATACAGGACATTCTACTGACCCTACTGAGTATTACCTACAGTCCTTTTACTGCTGCACCCAGAATAGCTCTGGCTGTAAAACCAATATGAATCATTGTTAATGTTTAGACAATTCTTTTTCATACAGAATATCATGAATGGTTATTGACCCTTTTCTACACTTTTCTACTATTGCATGTGGGACTTGTATTGTTTAGAAATGTACAAATAAAAGGAAATGTGTGGTTTAAACATATATTTAACGTTTATTTGTTTTAGCTGCTAGATGGCTACGACAGACATGGCAGCTCTGCTTCTAGCCCCTAAGCAACTTTGCAGTATTTCGTTTTTTGGTGTGTTATTTCTTACATTATTAGCCCAGAACGTTTCTGTGTAGTTGCATACAGCCGTAAATAACTTTTGGAAATCAGAGCAGCGGTAACTCACCAACATTACTACCAGGAGTAGGACTTTCACGAATTGGATCCTTTGTTTGCACGTCCCAGAGCAGTTTAACTTATCCCAGAGGCTGCTCCAAAACGCTGCCGATGGAGAGGAGGTATTCGGAGTGGACTTCTAGTCCGACTCAGGAGGCGGGCACACCGTGCAAAAGTGTCTGGGAACAAGATTAGGTGTAATGTGACTAAAATGACTCAAATTGCTTTAGAGCATTTGCCATCCTTCGACCCAACATGTCACCCTTTATAAAGCACATGTTTAATACCATATTCGACATTGTGCGTTATGTCACATTTGACATTGGTGATTAATGTCACACATTTATGCCACATTTATCAACCCTTTATAAAGCATGACATTCAGTTGTAGATGCTTTGTAACACATTTATGTAGTGCTTACAGTAATGAAGGCATTGTGAAGGCTTTATGAAGCTGAACGTCATTTAAAGAGGGACCGGATATGGGTGGTTGGAGGAATGGGACGGGAGGTTGGGGTTGGAGGCTCATTTTTTTGGTTGATTTTCCTTTACATACTGGGTTTATTGAAACTTTTTTTATTCTGTAATTCATAAAGATCAATATTTTATATTTATGTTAAAAAAAATGTTTCTTTGAATGTTTTTTTGCCACCCCGGATTGAGATATTAAAATAGGTTAAATATTGGTCAAGTAAATGATATTTAATCTCAGGGAGCTCATAAACAAGATAACATTAATATGCTAAGACATGACCCATTTCAATTCACCATGAAATTGCCTCCGACAAATAGTCAGGAATTGCACATGGTGTTGTAAAGGGTTGCGTTCCACATTCTTCTTACAGGAGCTGAACTATCGTAAAACTTCCATTAAGAGCCAAGCCTCCAACAAACGCTGGTTTCTTTTAATGGCCGGTCATGCTTCACATTTAAGCAAAGAAAAGCCAGTCTCTATTAAATGCCAGGTCAAAAAAACTGTAATTACAGGTACTGTAGGTTATGCATGTGCTGCTCTAATGGAATACCACAGTATCTCTTCTCTACCATAGAGAGTTCATGTGTTTTTTCATCATCTCTGTCAATTCAATTCAAGACTTTATTGGCATGGGAAGCACATGTTAACATTGTCAAAGCAAGTGAAGTAGATAATAAACAAAAGTAAAAGAAAACAATAAAAATGAACAGTAAACATTACACTCACAGAAGTTCCAAAATAATAAAGACATTTCAAGTGTCATATTATGTCTATATACAGTGTTGTAATGTGCAAATAGTTACAAAAGGGAAAATAAATAAACATAAATATGGGTTGAATTTACAATGGTGTTTGTTCTTCACTTATCTTGCTGCTGTGATGGCACACTGTGGTATTTCACCCAGTAGATATGGGAGTTTTTCAAAATAGTTTTTTTGTGGATCTGTGTAATCTGAGTGAAATATGTCTCTCGAATATTGTCATACGTTTGAAAGGAGGTTAGGAAGTGCAGCTCAGTTTCCACCTTATTTTGTGGGCAGTGTGCACATATCCTGTCTTCTCTTGAGAGCCAGGTCTGCCTATGATGGCCTCTCTCAATAGCAAGGCAATGCTCACTGAGTCTGTACATAGATTTCCTTAATTTTGGGTCAGTCACAGTAGTCAGGTATTCTGCCACTGTGTGTGAGCATAGAGGCTCTGTTAGGGCCAAACATTCTAGTTTGCTCTATTTTTTGGTGAGTTATTTCCAAAGTGTCAAGTAATTATCTTTTTCTCATGATTTGGTTGGGTCTAATTGTGTTGCTGTCCAGGGGCTCTGTGGGGTCCGTTTTTGTTTGTAAACTGAGCTCCAGGGCCAGCATGCTTAGGGGACTCTTCTTCAGGTGGGTGATGGCTTTGTTATGGAAAGTTTGTAAATTGCTTCCTTTTAGGTGGTTGTAGAATTTAACCGCTCTTTTATGGATTTTGATCATTCGTGAGTATCAGCCTAATTCTGCTCGGCATATATTATTTGGTGTTTTACGTTGTACACAGAGTATATTTTTGCACAATTCTGCATGCAGAGTCTCAATTTGTTGTTTGCCCCATTTTGTGAATTCTTGGTTGGTGAACGGACTCTAGACCTCACAACCATAAAGGGAAATGGGTTCTATAACTGATCCAAGTATTTTTAGCCAGATCCTAATTGGTATGTCAAATTTTATGTTCCTTTTGATGGCATAGAAGGCCTTTCTTGCCTTGTCTCTCAGCTCGTTCACAGCTTTGTGGAAGTTACATGTGGCGCTGATGTTTAGGCCGAGGTATGTATAGTTTTTGTGTGCTCTAGGGCAACAGTGTCTATATGGAATTTGTACTTGTGGTCTTGGCCACTGGACCTTTTTTGGAACATCATTATTTTTGTCTTACTGAGATTTACCGTCAGGGCCCAGGTCTGGCAGAATCTGTGCAGAAGATCTAGGTGCTGCTGTAGGCCCTCCTTGGTTGGAGACAGAAGCACCAGATCATCAGCGAACAGTAGACATTTGACTTCCGATTCTAGTCTCCACCTTGCAATGGATGATTGATCCCTGTCAAGATGCAAGTCTCTAGCCAGTGCGAAAAAGTTTGGGCCGTGGTAGAATTAGTTTGATGTTGTAAGTTGGATATTTGACAGACATTCGGCTCTATGAGACTATTTGTCCCTTTCTAGCCTAACAGGGCTGTCTTAGATTGTCATCAATTTGTAGAGCTAGAAACACAAATTATAGCAGGGTAAGCAGGGTACACAGGGTACAACTTGTACTGTATTAAACACCTATCCTCAAGATGACAGTTTGCACATCTCTACACCCACACTGCTGTTGTCTCTACACATCTCTACACATCTCTATACCCACGCCGCTGTTGTCTCTACACATCTCTACACCCACACTGCTGTTGTCTCTACACATCTCTACACCCACACTGCTATTGTCTCTACACATATATACACCCACACTGCTGTTGTCTCTACACATCTCTACACCCACACTGCTGTTGTCTCTACACATCTCTATACCAACACCGCTGTTGTTTCTACTTCCTCTACACCCACACCACTGTTGTCTCTACTGTCTACACATTTCTACACCCACACCACTGCTGTCTCTACTGCCTCTATACATCTCTACACCCACACCGCTGTTGTCTCTACTGCATCTACACATCTCTACACCCACACCGCTGTTGTCTCTACTGCCTCTACACATCTCTATACCCACACCGCGGTTGTCTCTACTGCCTCTAATTCTGCTTTGAAAGTTGATAAACTTGTTACGCCACTTTTGAGAAAATGGCTCTTGAATGTTTTGGTGCACATACTGGAGAGCTCTTCTTTGTCTACACCCATTCAGCATCGTTCACAACCTCTTAAGCCTTAGCCCAGCCCATCTCTTTAAGGATTCACATGCATGACATCAGCAGCCTGAGGGTCCAAAATAGCATAAATGGTGTATTTTAACGCCAATAAACCTATCAGTTTTTAAAGAAACGTAGTATATGCCAATCTAGCAAACCAAGCAACTAACTTTCTAGACAATGTTTTGGTTGGTTTCTAGCTTGTTAGCTAAAAAACTTAGCTAGCTAGCTAGCCAGTTCAAATAATGACCACATCATATAGCTGACAAAGTCTTATCTTTAGCTAATTTGTATTCAGTATTACAGGAAAATAAACTCACAACAATACAATTATTTACAAATTAATGGCAAGCTAATTACAGAAAATATCTTACAGTTGTGAGTGTAATGAAATAAAAGCAGGAGATTCTACCAGAGATTGTCTTGTTGGCCTAAAGCTATATCCTCTGGTAAAAACACATATCAAATAAAGTCAATGTTTATTTGTCACATGCATAGGATACAGGAGGTGTAAATGGTACAGTGAAATGGTACCTTGCATAGTGTCTTTTGTTTAGACATGTACTGTAGATAGCTATCTAGCTAAACAATTAACTATAATCCCAACTCATAACGTTACAACCCTACATGAATCTGCAGGTAGCTAACTAACTAGATTCAATGTTAGTTAGCTAGCTAAACATTAGGCTATAACTAGCAATGCAAATGGTTCTGATATAAAAAAATAATATTGCTACACAGATCATACATGTAACGTTAGCTAGCGAGCCAGCCAGGTAACTTTAGCTAGTTATCTAACAGTAAGCTTTAACCTCTTGAGTGTAGGGGGCAGGATTTTCGTTTTTGGCAAAAAAAAACATACCCATTTGAAACTGCCTATTTCTCAGGGCCAGAAACTAGAATATGCATATAATTGTCAGATTAGGATAACAAACACTCTAAAGTTTCCAAAACGGTCAAAATATTGTCTGTGAGTATAACAGAACTGATATTGCAGGCGAAAACCTGAGGAAAATCAAACCAGGAGGTGGCTTCTATTTTGAAAGCTCCATGTTCCATAGCCTGCCTTCGCTCCATTTAAAGGGATATCAACCAGATTCCTTTTCCCATGGCTTCCTCAAGGTGTCACCAGTCTTTAGACATAGTTTCAGGCTTTTATTTTGAAAAATGAGCGAGAAAGATAACATTGCGTCAGTGGATAGCTGGGTGTTCGCAGAGTTTTGCTTGCTCAACTGAGTGGGGCAGCCATTGGCTCTCCCTCTCCTATTGAAAAAGCGACAGTCCCGGTTCATATATTATCGATTATATATTTTAAAAACAACCTCAGGATTTGATTATAGAAAACGTTTGACATGTTTCTGTGGACATTACGGATACTATTTGGAATTTTCGCCTGCGATGTTGTGACCGCTCGAGCCTGTGGATTTCTGAACATAATGCGCCAAACAAATGGATGTATTTTGGATATAAAAATAATCTTTATGGAACAAAAGGAACATTTATTGTGTAACTGGGAGTCTTGTGAGTGCAATCATCCGAAGATCATCAAAGGTAAGCAATTTAATCTATTGCTTTTCTGACTTTTGTGACCAATCTACTTGGCTGCTAGGTGTTTGTAATATTTTGTCTACAGAGAGAGATGTTCTTACGTAAACGCTTGTTATGCTTTCGCCGAAAAGCTGTATTGAAATCTGACACGCCCGGTGGATTAACAACAAGCTAAGCTGTGTTTTGCTATATTGCATTTGTGATTTCATGAAAATTAAACATGTTTAGTAATTTCATTTTAATTTGGTGTGCAGTAATTCAGCGGGTGTTGATGAAAATGATCCCGCTAACGGGATGGGTGCGTCAAGAAGTTTTAATTTGCAATGAAAATTACTTTCTGACACAATTAGAAATGCATACTATCTGAAAATGTAGCTAGCTAGACTCTCTTACCCGGATGAATGCTTCTCCTTTTCTGTCACGGATGCCATGGTTGCCCTTAGTTTGAAGATGTAATCCGGAGACAGGTCTTTCATACAACACCCGTCTGTTTGCTCTCTTTTCAACTCCCTCTGCATATTTGCAATCAAATGCCAGAATTTTCTCCTTATCTGTCATACTCTGCTTCCACCGGGCATTCCACTGATTTCAAAACTCTGTCCTCCAGAAAGTGGAGAGCAACACTTTTGCAGTTATTTGTGATATCTTTAAAAAAAATGCATTAGAAAGGATTACCTGAGCAGCCCTTTGTTATAGACAGAAGCGCGCTACATGGCAGACCAATCTGAACTCCTCTCTCGGCATGTCCAGCCCATCCATTATCTCAGTCAATCATGGCTAGCAGGAAGGTCCTGATTTTTTTTTTAAACCAACTAGAATCATAATTTAACAATTGTATTTGTATTTACAGATGGCATACAAGTTTGTTATTAAGGCACATGAAAGTTAACATGTTCCAGAATACATTTTTACATTGAAATGCCTCGCCTGTGAAGTAGAGATGCGCGACATATGCCTAGTTTTCTGGTTATGCCTAGTTTTCCTAGTTGTCACATATTGTTAAATTAGTAATGATAACTTAACGGGGCAAGATAAATCAAAATAACAGAACAGATCATGGATGGATCATTATTCAATGTATTTGAGACTTCATTGGTACACCAAATATATACATTTTTTAATTTGACATATCTTAAAAGGATTTTATATCTTCTACAGCATACAGTTGGTTTATGCTTATTTCCCACCCCCCATTGAACTATGCTTATGAATATCCACACAATGCTCTGTCTCAGTGGCTGACTAGCTCCAGTGCTGGAAAGCTATCCTCTTTCTGGTACTGTACATTCCAATGATTGCTGTCAATGTTTCTGTAGAATAATTCTCAGATTGCAGTGACGAGCTGCCTACGTACTGTATATGCAATCAGACAACGGAACACAGAGTCCTATAAGATTCTGTGTGATGCACCCTTCCCCCTTAATTTGTCAGTGATTGCTCCCTCCATCTGTCTGAGTAATGAAGTCACCTCTCCCTGTTGGTTGGGCCCTAGGCATAAAAATACTATTGTCAGCATGCCAATGAGAAACTACCTGGTCCCTTGCTCATGACAGCTGTGTGTCATTGTCCACCTGCAACTCTTGCCCACAGACTGCTCCCCCATCACTCCCTCCTCTACCACCCTCCTGCCACCCCAGCCCATCACTCACTGTCACACTATCTGTCTACGCAGCACGTAATCAAGAATGAAATTTGTAATGCATTCTCTGTCGAATGATCTGCTCCAGTCTCCGCTAGGAGGTGCGCAACAGCTATTGTGGAATTTAACCGTGTAATGCAAATCCACTCACACACAGGGTTTCCGTTGTGAAAATGTGGAGCCAGACATTTGACCTGCAGCATTTTAATTTACCGGTACATTTCTCTACCAATATGCAATGTGTGCGTATCCTGATTAGGGTGTCCACTCACGGTGCTCAGAATTACAGAAATCACATTTACATGATGGTAATTAGTCTGAACAGAACATGCAAGTCGAGGATGCAATGACGTGTGTCCTGACCGCACACTTTGAAGATGTTAGAATAACTGTCCACATGTACTTTTCCTCAGCCAGCAAGACCAGTAACTAACAGCAAAATCACTAGCCTATGATTAGGTGGCACGTGAGTTTCAAGTTTGGGGAATAATATTTTCATAAAGCATTTCATGCATCATCACATTTATGTAAGATAGCCTACTATTCATAATGTGATGAGTAGTTTGGATAGTCATAATTTAGGCTAATAATATAACTCAATCACTGTTCACAAAAAAGACAGTTCAATGCATGGCTGAGCATGTATAGTGTAGAGGCCTGGCTATAGGCTATATCAGATATGTTTCTTCTTTCTTTTCATAGGAAAAACACATTTCATGCAATTATACTACACTTTATATGACTGGAGACATTAGTAGAATCTGTTTTAATACAACAAATTATAGGGTAGTCTACTCTAATGATACTGACAAACAGATCAATAAAAACAATGTTGTCCACATAATATACCTACGAGAAGAGGAGACACAAATATAATATAACGTCCATCTAAACTGGAGGAGGAACTGATTGTCCAAAAACAAACTTTTAAGTGGTACTGACCCAACAATTATAAAGAGTGAATATGCACAGGGCACACTCAGGACGAGCTGCCAATGAGCCTATGTCAATCTACTTTCCCCCATAGTAGAAAAGTTTATCTATTCTATTGGTCAGCTTGCTGAGAAAGAAATAGCCCAAACAGACTCCGGGACAGTTGTGGGACGATAGATCCCAAATTCATACAACCAGTAGGCCCAAGCTACATTAAAAAAACATAAAAAATCAATGAGTCTGACACAACAGATTAGAATGTTTAGCTTAACATGTTGATAAACTATTATTTCTTAACTAGGTAGAGTTCCTCTATCCAGTGTCTGTGTTCTTTTGCCCATCTTAATCTATTTGTTTCATTGGCCAGTCTGAGATATGGCTTTTTCTTTTTTTCTTTGCAACTCAGACACTAAAAAATATATATTTTAACAAACGATTGCATTTAGAATGGTTGTGCAATGACTGGGCTTATAAAAGTGCTGTCTGACAGATTTTCCGCTCAAAGGCTCTGTATCTGTATGCTGTGTGCAGGTGATAAATAAGATACATAAGGAATGTACACATGCACCAATTTAATTCCACAAACTTATGAAAATTAACCCATAGACCAATAAGCATGACAGGTCAAATGTATTTACGTCAATGGGTATTTCTATCAATGAATAGGCTAAAAACCCTTATTTCACAATGGGATATTTTGAGGCCTGCTATCAATTATCCCAAGTAGAACATCCTTACTCTGTCTGTGTGTGTTCAAACAACGCATAATTGACAAAATAATAATTTCCTCTGTATTTACCAACACTATGAAACTGATTTGGCTCATCAGTGCTGTTTGTAAATCTTGCTGGCGTTTGAATAAGACATTGCAGTGGAAAGCCCAAGCCTTATGATGCGCTTGACATTTTTAGAGGACAGAAATGATGCATTGCTTTTATGAAATGATTAGAGGAGAGGTAGTATGGCGTGACACGAGAGCTCCAGCCATCTCTGGTGGTAAACCAGCTGGAAACCAAATTAAAACTGGCCTCAGGAGCACACAGGTGGATATAATGGCCATGCTTATTGGAGGAGGAACGTCTGCCTGCCTGGTGCTGCGCACGATATCTGGCCCTGGGTTTCAAGGATAGATGACATTCAAGGACATCTCTTGCAAGTAATAACAGCATTCAACAGCTGTCACACCCTGACCATAGAGAGCTATTGTTTCTCTATGGTGAAGGGGGTCAGGGTGTGACTGGGGGGGATCTAGTTTGTTTATTTCTATGTGGTGTTCTAGTTTGTTTTCTATGTTGGTGATGTGTAAGATTCCCAATTAGAGGCAGCTGGTATCGTCTCTAATTGGGGATCATATTTAAACAATTTAATCCCATCGTAAAAAACATTTTCCGTTATAAAGCTCTAAAAATGTTACTGAATGATCTATTAATGCATTTCCAGCAAATATTGAAATAATAAAGGGTCTCAATGAAAGATGTGCAGTGTCACATGTTTAGTGTAAATTGTCACATGACCAGAGCTGTTTACTTCCTGGTTGCACCATGAGAAGAGGATGGCTGCATCAAAGCACCCAAACAAATGGTTAGTAAAGTATGTTAACAAAGTCAGGACAAAGATTTTCTTACATATCATCTTTAAGGTGTCTAGTATTGATATATGCATTTGCAATTACTCAACTTTGTTCAGTATGGTCATAGAATGTGTAAACATGTTGACAGCAACAATAGTGACCAGCGGGATAACAGTGCATCTAGGTATACACATAGTTCTTGTTTTACCTAACTTTCTACTCTGTTCTTTCTTTTAGTTTCACTTTGAGTCAAGTTCTGTATATGTTGATAATGAAGAGCCAAGGGCCTCTACCCGCCAGTGGGTCCAGTCAGAAGAGCCAAGGGCCTCTACAAGCCATAGGGGTCAGCTAGAAGGGTAAAGCTGCAGGTTGTCACGGCTTTCGTTGTAGGATGATGAAGAGTAGTCGGAACAAAGCACAGCGTGATAAGTGTTCATATTTATTTATTGAACTGAACACTAAATACAAAAATAACGAGAATAAATTAAACCGAAACAGTCCCGTAAGGTGCAAACACTGATATGGAAAACAACTACCCACAAAAACCCTGTGGGAAAAAGTTACCTAAGTATGGTCCCCAATCAGAGACAACGATAGACAGCTGTCCCTGATTGAGAACCATACCCGGCCAACACAAAGAAATACAAACACATAGAAAAATAACATATAATGCCCACCCAAATCACACCCGACCAAACCAAAATAGAGAGCTCTCTACGGTCAGGGCATGACCCAGGTGGTCAAAAATAAAGATTGAGTGTTCAAACGATCGAAGAGGCCTGCCACCAATGTGATTCCAAAACACATAGTATA
>NC_060177.1:58772112-58903888 GCF_021184085.1 Oncorhynchus gorbuscha | reverse complement strand
TCCTTCTAGACCAGAGGTGGGCAAACTTTTGACTCGCGGGCCACAATGGGTTCTAAAATTTGACAGAGGGGCCGGGCCAGGAGCATTTGGAGGGAGTGTTTGGGCCGGATATACTAAAGCATTAAATGTAGTGTGTGCAAACCTCATAGCACAGTAAGACCACTACAACCCAATTTATTAACTGTCTTTCAAATGTGAAAAATAGCCCTTATCAGTTAATAAATTTGTCTCAAGGAATATGCAAGATATGGCATTTACATACTATTTCGCAGATACTGGGAGGAGGAAATGTAAATAGATTAAAATAACATACGCACTGTTATTTATCAAGATTGCGTCTGTTTTTAATAAGTTTCAATCGAAGGTGCAAAGTTAAAGAAATCAACATTTATTGAAAAATGGAATCACTTTCAACATTCAAAACATATTATTACACAACGAAATACTCAAGCTCAATAATATCTACTTGTGTTAAACTCCGCAAAATCATGGATGGATTGTCCTGACCGCGCGCTCTACAAACTCGCCACGGACGCCCTCGCCTTCACGCGCAAACAGTACACGTGTATCGTTGCCAAGCACACAGACATAGGCTGTATTAAATATCCTACCTGCAGCTGAAAATTTAAATTTAAATTAAGAGCGATGTGCGGCGTGTTAATTAAGCTACTGTACCGCTGCTGTGCGTAAATGCGCATTGCTCTTAATTAAAAGACGCACTTCCAAACTTTCCATATGCATTTTTTCATAACACAGCAGAAAAACTCACCATTTCAGTGGGAACAGTGTTGTTGGTCTCCCTTTTTTGCCAGTGCATCAAAGTCTGGAGTTAGTTTTGTTTGTTTGCAGTTTGTCGGTGAAAAAAGTTCTGTTGACTCTGTAAATTAGCTGCCAACCTCTGAGCAGTAGCCGCCCGTTCTTGTGTTGACTGCTTGCTAGCATAGTTTGCATGCTTCGAGGCAAAGTGACGGCTGATATTGTACTCTTTGAAAACCGCAACAGCTTCTTGGCATATCAGACATACAGCCGTTGATCGGACTTCAGTGAAGAAGTATTTTGTTGTCCACTCCTTATTAAACACTCGGCATTCGCTGTCCACTTTCCTTCTCTTTGGTCCGCTCATTTTCACAGAAGGGCTTAATGGTGACGTGAAACGAAGTGAAAATTAAAGTGAAATAAAGAGAAATACGCGCCACTCCAACAACGGTCAATGTGTTTTGAGTGCGCCATCTATTGGGGAAACGTGGGCATTGCAGGGAAAGGGGAAAAAATGAGGTTTTTACTATAATTTGGACAAGTTCGGCGGGCCGGATTAAAAAGCCTAACGGGCCGTATGTGGCCCGCGGGCCGTAGTTTGCCCATGTCTGTTCTAGACCTATCGGCTGCCTTCGATACTGTGAACCATCAGATCCTCCTCTCCACCCTCTCCGAGTTGGGCATCTCCGGTGCGGACCACGCTTGGATTGCATCCTACCTGACAGGTCGCTCCTACCAGGTGGCGTGGTGAGAATCTGTCTCCTCACCACACGCTCTCACCACTGGTGTCCCCCAGGGCTCTGTTCTAGGCCCTCTCCTATTCTCGCTATACACCAAGTCACTTGGCTCTGTCATAACCTCACATGGTCTCTCCTATCATTGCTATGCAAACGACACACAATTAATCTTCTCCTTTCCCCCTTCTGATGACCAGGTGGCGAATCGCATCTCTGCATGTCTGGCAGACATATCAGTGTGGATGACGGATCACCACCTCAAGCTGAACTTCGGCAAGACGGAGCTGCTCTTCCTCCCGGGGAAGGACTGCCCGTTCCATGATCTCGCCATCACGGTTGACAACTCCATTGTGTCCTCCTCCCAGAGCGCTAAGAACCTTGGCGTGATCCTGGACAACACCCTGTCGTTCTCAACTAACATCAAGGAGGTGGCCCGTTCCTGTAGGTTCATGCTCTACAACATCCGCAGAGTACGACCCTGCCTCACACAGGAAGCGGCGCAGGTCCTAATCCAGGCACTTGTCATCTCCCGTCTGGATTACTGCAACTCGCTGTTGGCTGGGCTCCCTGCCTGTGCCATTAAACCCCTACAACTCATCCAGAACGCCGCAGCCCGTCTAGTGTTCAACCTTCCCAAGTTCTCTCACGTCACCCCACTCCTCCACTCTCTCCACTGGCTTCCAGTTGAAGCTCGCATCCGCTACAAGACCATGGTGCTTGCCTACGGAGCTGTGAGGGGAACGGCACCTCAGTACCTCCAGGCTCTGATCAGGCCCTACACCCAAATAAGGGCACTGCGTTCATCCACCTCTGGCCTGCTCGCCTCCCTACCACTGAGGAAGTACAGTTCCCGCTCAGCCCAGTCAAAACTGTTCGCTGCTCTGGCTCCCCAATGGTGGAACAAACTCCCTCACGACGCCAGGACAGCGGAGTCAATCACCACCTTCCGGAGACACCTGAAACCCCATCTCTTTAAGGAATACTTAGGATAGGATAAAGTAATCCTTCTCACCCCCTTAAAATATTTAGATGCACTATTGTAAAGTGGCTGTTCCACTGGATGTCATAAGGTGAATGCACCAATTTGTAAGTCGCTCTGGATAAGAGCGTCTGCTAAATGACTTAAATGTAAATGTAAATACCCTGCAGCATTGCAGTTCTTGACACAAATTGGTGCCCCTTCACCTACTACCATACCCCGGTCAAACGTACTTAAATGTTTTGTCTTGCCCATTCACCCACTGAATGGCACACATACACAATCCAGGTCTCAATTGTCTCAAGGCTTAAAAATACTTATTTAACCTGTCTCCTCCACTTCATCTACACTAATTGAAGTGGATTAAACAAGTGACATCAATAAGGGATCATAGGTTTCACCTGGATTAACCTGGTCAGTCTATGTCATGGAAAGTGTTCTTAATCAGTGTGTTTGAATTTTCAAACTAGTTTTATTGGGAAGGCAGATAAAGCATTTTTATCAAAAGCAATCACTTTTGCGTGTGAAAACACAGAATGCCATGTGCTCATTATGCCATGTGCCTACTCATTATGCCATGTGCTTAAAGGGATAGTTCACTCAAATAAAAAAATACACAATGGTTTCCTTACCCTTTAATCAGTCTATGGACAAGGTAGGACAGCAATCCACGCTTTGGTTTAGTTTACCTGGCAGTGGCTGGCACTGTTTCCAAATTATATGTTTTAGCATTTGTGGCACAAATCCCATTCAAGTCATGGAACCGGAAAATGTTTGTCATCAGGGAGGGTATTTTTCTCCTCGCTCTGCTGACAAGCATTTCTTCTCTGCTCATTCAGGAGTAATAAAGGCCTAGTTCACTAATTTGGTGGATAAATATATTTTATTGTTATTTATCAAGGGGTACTGCAGCCCCCTCAGCACCCCTACTTTCTGAGGCTATGCCTCAGAGCCACAGCCAGGACAGGAAGCCAGACTGTCTTTGTCTACAGGAAGTGGACCTGTATGTTACAAAGGCAGGACAGGGTGATGCACAGCACACTCAGAAGCCAAACCATGCAGGAAAGGTGAACAAGGTGAGCCAGGGGTACACGCAATGCCGTCGGGGGTACACCAAATACAAATGTGATTCCCATGTTCAAACAGTCCATTTAGATTTTCCAACAGGGCTATACAATTCGGGGATGTTTTTTTCTCAACTCAGTAGCCTCGTTTCGCTGCCAAAATTCAAATGAAACCATCTAGTGTTCAGCGAAATAACAACACAATGTCAAATACAGGTAGCCTAGTCAAATAATTAACATCCAATCACATTAATCGTTACTCACTCGCAGGAAACCTTCACTCTTGCGCAGAAATTTAGAAACGAAACATGCCAATTTGAAAAATAAGCCACAAGAGTGTTTTGAGCTAGAATTAAGATGACTTTCGAGTAGTAAGACATGTATAAAAGCAACATATACCATTAATAAGAAGGGGCTAGAAGAGTCTTATATGGTGAGCTACCGATTGGCTAGGACAGACAAGCCCCATACTATTATGGAGGACTTAATAATTCCTGCTGCCGCAGATATGGCTGGGACAATGCTGGGGGAAAAGGACTGAAACACTACACAGACAAGGCCTTCATCAAACAACACTGTTTCACGATGCATCAGTGACATGGCAGGAGATGTTTTGAAACAATTACTGCTTTGCATACAAGCCAATGAATTCTATGCGTTATAGCTGGATGAGTCAACTGATGTGGCGGGCCTGGCACAGCTCCTGGTATATTTCCGTTACGTTTATGGTGGGGGGGTCAATTAAGGAAGACATCCTCTTCTGCAAACCACTGGAAACCAGGACAACAGGAGAGGATATTTGTAAAAGTACTGGGCAGCTTTGTGACATCAAATGAACTTTGGTGATCAATATGTGTTGATATCTGTACTGATGGCGCAAAAGCCATGAAAGAGAGACATAGTGGAGTGGTAACACGCATGCAAGTAGTTGCTCCCGACGCCAGTTGGGTACACAGCAGCATCCACCGAGAGGCTCTTGCTGCCAAGGGAATGCCTGACAGCTTGAAAGACATTTTGGACACGACAATGAAAATGGTTAACTTTGCTAAAGCAAGGCCCCTGAACTCTTGTGTATGTTCTGCATTATGCAATGATATGGGCAGCGACCATGTAATGTTTTTACAACATACAGAAGTGCACTGGTTATCAAGGGGCAAAGTATTGACACATTTTTAAAATTGAGAGACGAGCTTAAAGTTTTCTTTATTGACCATCATTTTCACTTGTCTGACCGCTTGCGTGATGACGAGTTTCTCACAGGAATGGCCTATCTAGGTGATGTTTTTTCTCACCTGAATGATCTGAATCTAGGTTTACAGGGACTCTGCAACTATATTCAATGTGAGGAACAATATTGAGGCTATGATTAAGAAGTTGGAGCTCTTCTCTGTCTGCATTAACAAGGACAACACACAGGTCTTTCTGTCATTCTATGATTGTTTGTGTGCAAATGAACTCAAGCTTACTGACAATGTGAAATGTGATATAGTGAAGCACCTGAGTGAGCTGGGTGCGCAATTACGCAGATACTTTCCCGAAATGGACGACACAAACAACTGGATTCATTATCCCTTTCATGCCCTGCCTCCAGTCCACTTACCAGTCCACTTACCGATATCTGAACAAGAAAATTGCAACAAGCGGTTCTGTGAAAATTTAATTTAATCAGAAGCCGCTGCCAGATTTCTGGATAGGGCTGTACCCAGAGTAGCCTGCCTTGGAAAATTGAGCTGTTAAGACACTGATGCCCTTTGCAACCATATACCTACAGGTGAAGTCGGAAGTTTACATACACTTAGGTTGGAGTCATTAAAACTTGTTTTTTAACCTCTCCACAAATTTCTTATTAACAAACTATAGTTTTGGAAAGTCGGTTAGGACATCTACTTTGTGCATGACACAAGTAATTTTTCCAACAATTGTTTACAGAGATTATTTCCCTTATAATTCACTGTATTCACTGTAATTCCAGTGGGTCAGAAGTTTTCATACACTAAGTTGACTTTTGCCTTTAAACAGCTTGGAAAACTCCCGAAAATGATGTCATGGCTTCTGATAGGCTAATTGACATCATGGGAAAATCTCTTTGCTTGACATCATGGGAAAATCAAAAGAAAATCAGCCAAGACCTCAGGAAAAAAATTGTAGACCTCCACAAGTCTGGTTCATCCTTGGGAGCAATTTCCAAATGCTTGAAAGTACCACGTTCATCCGTACAAACAATAGTACACAAGTATAAACACCATGGGAACACGCAGCCGTCATACCGCTCAGGAACTAGATGCGTTTTCTCCTAGAGATGAACGTACTTTGGTGAGAAAAGTGTAAATCAATTCCAGAACAACATCAAAGGACCTTGTGAAGATGCTGGAGGAAACAGGTACAAAAGTATCTATATCCACACTAAAACGAGTCCTATATCGACATAACCTGAAAGGCCGCTCAGCAAGGAAGAAGCCTCCGCTCCAAAACCGCCATAAAAATGCCATACTACGGTTTGCAACTGCACATGGGGACAAAGATCGTACTTTTTGGAGAAATGCCCTCTGGTCTGATGAATCATTAATAGAACTGTTTGGCCATAATGACCATTGTTATGTTAGGAGGAAAAAGGGGGAGGTTTGCAAGCCAAAGAACACCATCCCAACTGTGAAGCACGGGGGTGGCAGCATCATGTTGTTGGGGTGCTTTGCTGTAGAGGGACTGGTGCACTTCACAAAATAGTTGGCATCATGTGGAAGGAAAATGATGTGGATATATTGAAGCAACATCTCAAGACATCAGTCAGGAAGTTAAAGCCTAGCCACAAATGGGTCTTCCAAATGGACAATGACCCCAAGCATACTTACAAAGTTGCGGCAAAATGGCTTAAGGACATCAAAGTCAAGGTAATGGAGTGGCAATCACAAAGCCCTGACCCCAATCCTATAGAAAATTTGTGGGCAGAACTGAAAAAGTGTGTGCGAGCAAGGAGGCCTACAAACCTGACTCAGTTATACAAGTTCTGTCAGGAGGAATGGGACAAAATTCACTCAACTTATTGTGGGAAGCTTGTGGAAAGCTACCCAAAAATGTTGACCCAATTTAAACAATTTAAAGGCAATGCTACCAAATATTAATTGAGTGTATGTAAACTTCTGACCCACTGGGAATGTGATGAAATAAAGAAGAGCTTAAATAAATCATTCTCTCTACTATTATTCGGACATTTAAAGTTCTTAAAATAAATTGGTGATCCTAACTGACCTAAGACAGGGAATTTTTAATAGGATTAAATGTCAGGAATTGTGAAAACTGAGTTTAAATGTATTTGACTAAGGTGTATGTAAACCTCCGACTTCAACTGTATGTGAGAGTGGATTCCCGGCCCTCACTAGCATGAAAACTAATACAGGCACAGACTATGTGGAAAATTATTTAATACTGAGACTCTCTCCAATACAAACCAACATAGCAGAGTTATGTGCATCCTTACTCCAATTAATAGATGACATGCCAGGGATGACCCAAAACAGCAGGTGAACGGAAAATCAAAAAGAAATAGTCTCACTGTGGTTACCAGATACTGTGAGTTAAAGGTAGTGTCTCAAATGGATACTGGGAAGATGACTACCATCTAAGGCTCTCTGAATAATGTTTCCGAACCCATGTCCAGCAAGCCCCAGAGTCAATCAGAGCATGCACAGGCAGCGTAGATGGCTCTCACTGATGGGCAGTCTTCCAGCGGTGATCAGCGAGATGCGAATCCCTCCCAGCTGCATGAAGCAGTCTCACAAAGGGAGATTCAAGCACACCCTTCTCATTAACCTGTGGTGAGTTATTCACAATTTCTGATAAACAAATAATGTCTCATATGTAAGATGGCTAAATAAAGAGCTAACTTATTGATTATTATTATATTATTATTTGTGCCCTGGTCCTATAAGAGCCCATTGTCACTTCCCAAGAGCCGGGTTGTGACAAAAACTCACACTCATTCTTATGTTGAATAAATGTATCATATAGTTTGTGTGTGGCAGGCTTACAATGATGGCAAAAAACAACATTTGAGAGTGCGCTGACCCTGGTGCTAGAGGGGGTAGGCAGCTGGAGGTTGAATGTTTGAAGGAGTATGGACCTATTAAAAGTTTGGGAACCACTGAGCTAGAGCTAGCCAAGCTTGTCATATCCTTTCTTAAAACATTAAAGGTTTGTTTATGGGTTGTTAATGTGTAACTCTGTGTTGTTGTTTTTGTTGCACTGCTTTGCTTTATCTTGTACTGATTGCAGTTGTAAATGAGAACTTGTTCTCAACTGGCCTACCTAGTTAAAAAATTAAAAGAAAGAGATTAAGGTGTTGTTGTAGCCAGAACCCAGATGACTCATTCAGAGCAGAGGAGCCCCTCACTAGCACCATCTGATGAATCATGTGACAGCTTTGCATCTATCCCACAGACACAGCCAACCTAGGAGAAAGAGGCGGAGCCTATGAAGATTCACACCATCTTCTCCCTGCCTACCATTTAAACATTTACATTTAAGTCATTTAGCAGATGCTCTTATCCAGAGCGACTTACAAATTGGACATCCCCTTCATCTGCAGTATTGTTCTGATGCCAACGGTGACCACCACCACTGTGCAATACATGGCTTCAAACAGCTACTTTGCATTAGTAACAGGATTTTAAATAAGATACCATTCTTAGTCCACCTTGGTCTAACAGACTCTAAAGAAGTGGGGAAACAGTAGCTGGGCAGTTTAACTCAGACACCCTCATAACATTATTTAGCCTACACTACAGACAGAACACTGATGGACAACTTTTCAAGTTCAAACAACTTAAAAAGAGCCCGAAACAGCTCGGTCTATTCAACTCTGTTCTACCTCAGTCAGAACTGAACCACGTATGAAAGCCAGAGAAAAGAGAAAGTGTTGCTGGGGTAGAGAGCAGGGACTCGAGGAGCCAAAAGCGCCCCAGCCATCCCAAGCTCTCTCTATGAGGGAGACATTTGTGTCTCCTTGGTTTGGCTTCTTCCATGTTCCTTGTTTACCCAAGGCACTCATCAGCAGCTCCCGTGGTTCCGCACGCAGCTACAGCTCCTGTGGTTCCAAACACATCTTCCATGGTTCCACGCCTTGCTCCAGCTCCCGTGGTTCTCCCCCTCTGCTCCAGCTCCCGTGGTTCCGCACCCTGCTTCAGCTCCCATGGTTCTCCCCCTCTGCTCCAGCTCCCGTGGTTCAGCACCCTGCTTCAGCTCCGTGGTTCTGCACCCTGTTCCATTTCCCGTGGTCACGCACCTTGCTCCAGCTCCCGTGGTCCCGCACCTTGCTCCATCTTCAATGGTTCACCCCTCTGCTCCAGCACGCGCGGCTCCGCACCCTGCTCCAGCTCCAGCGGTTCCGCACCCTGCTCCAGCTCCAGCGGTTCCGCACCCTGCTCCAGCGGTTCCGCACCCCGCTCCAGCTCCAGCGGTTCCGCACCCTTCTCCAGCTCCCGAGGTTCCACACCTGCTCCAACTCCCGCAGTTCCGCACCCAGCTTCAGCTCCTGTAGTTCGGCACCCAGCTCCAGCTCCTTTGGCTCTGCACCCAGCTCCAGCTCCCGTGGCTCTGACCTCAGCTCCAGCTCCCGTGGTTCCGTACCCAGGAACAGCACCTGCAGCACCTGCTCCATACCCTGGACCAGCATCCGCTGCGCCACATCCTGCACCAGGATTTACACCATACCTTGTTCCAGGTGAACCCTACTTATCTGCGGGACAAAGCTTATCCAGTTCCAGCAGTGCCAGGCTTCCATCCAGGTTTAGGTGTGCCCTATCCCAATCCAGCACCATATCCTGCAAAGGACAGATGGCACCCGCCACCTGGCATGGATCAGCTGATTGCCTCATCATATGGCATGTCGAAGCCGTCATTGCCCTACTTTCAGAGCGATAGAGAGAGTGACTTTGCCCTCCTCAAGATGGCCCTAGATGACCTGATGAGCAGTCACAGGCACCTAAACGAGCGGTATAAGTATCAAGTGCTCCTGGCCCACCTGAAACTACAGAGTGCAAGTCCAGCTCGCTAAGGCCTACATGCACGACCTGAGACCATACACTGCAGCCTTACAAGCCCCGCAGGACAAGTACAGTCAGCCCCGCCACTCGTCCAGTGTGAGCTAGCCACCATCCTAAACTTCCCAGCCATCAAGTTTGGTTATGCATAATCCTTTGACACCTTTGCCATTTCTATCCACTCACTGGTAAACATGCTCAGCACCCTTGAGTGGCAGAACGGCTTTGACCTCAGATGTGGATCTCATTTTGACCGAATTTGTTGAGTACTGCTTCGAACGCAGCATCCTCAGGACTGGCACAGACCAGTCGTTCACCTTGCATGACTTGGCAGTCTGGTTACAGAAGTCCCAGGCTAAGCACATATCAAGCAGAGCCAGAGCCCTGTATCAATGTGATATGCCTAACCCATTCAAGAAAGACCAACATGCATTAACGAGACAGAAGAAGAAATTTGGCGCAATCCTTTTCAACACAAGTGAAGATCCCAACCCCGAAGGAGCCTGCTCAACCCCAAGCCATACTGTCCCTACTGTGACAATAAAGAACACTTTCTCAACTCATGTGAAGAATTCAAGAAGCTGAACACAGGACAGGTCGTCAAGTGGATAAAGGATGGAAAAAGGTGTTGGAAGTGAGGATGATCCCACAAAGCTGATGCTTGCACCCTCAGACGACCTTGCAATACATGTAAAGAGCAGCACCTAACAATCCTTCATGATACCATACAGGAAAACCAGAAATGCGTATCCCTACGACCAAGGTGTATCTGGACAGACCGAACTGATCGGCTAAAGTAACGCTGAAGGTCTTGAAGGTCTTACTTCACAATGGAGACCGAGCCCTGGAGACATACGCCATGCTCGGCGATGGCTCAGAGCGTAGCATCATCCTGCCACAGGATGTTCAAAAACTAAACCTAAATTCTAAGCCTGAGAGCCTCACCCTCAGGACAGTTCGACAAGATGTTGTGCAACTGCAAGGTGCCTCAGTGACCTTTGATGTGTCCTCCCTTGCACAAACCTTTCGAGTACTATCAGATATGTAAGGTATTCACCGCAGAAAACCTAGGCCTTTCCGAACAATCCTGCCCAGTAGCAGCTCTCCAAAAGCGATATGACCACCTCTGTACGCTGCCTTTGTCACCGGTGGACCAAGCTCAACCTCTGCTGCTGAAAGGTTCAGACATGCCTCACCTCCTGATACCCATACAGCCAGTGTGTACAGGCCCACCTGGTGAAACCATTGCTATCCACACCGAACTCGGCTGGTCCCTGCAAGGCCCTACTAGCTTTGTCCACACAGCACCAGCTGAACAGTGCCTGTTCACCAGTACCGTCTCGCCTTCTGCCGAGCACTTCAGAAATGTGGAGTGACTTTGGCAGATCAATACCCTTCCCTGTGAGTGAGAAACTGGCAACTTGCTCGAAACAAGACCAGCAAGCCATGACCCTTCTCCCGACGTCCACCTCTAGAATAGAGGTTGATGGCGTCAGCTCTATGCTACACCCTTGCTTCATCGAGTCAATGATGCAACTTTCCATGCTCCAAAGGAAGCTGTACTGCCAAGCCTCCCTAGCATGGAGGGAAGACTTGCCAAAGACCCAAGGTGTACTGCCAAAATATCAAGAAGCAGCAGAGGGCAGGTTACGTGTCACTGGTGCCACCCGAGGTAGCTGAACAATCTACTGAGTCCTGGTTTATACCCCACCATATTATACATCACAATGGAAAGGATAGGATTGTGTTTAACTGTTTGTTCCAGCATAAAGGACAGTCGCTCAATGACCTGTTCCTTGGTCCAACATTGGGACCATCCCTGCTCGGTGGCCTCCTCAGATTGTGTCAACATGCCGTAGCTGTAAGTGGTGACATCAAAGGCGTGTTTCCTCAGATCCAGTTACCAGTTGACAAACCGGTGCTACTCTTCATCTGGCAGAATATGCATAGAACTGAAGAACCGAGCATCTATGAGTGGCAGGTCTTGCCATTCAGCACGACTTGTAGTCCCTGTTGCGCCATCTACGCTCTGCAGCAACATGTTCAGGACAACATTGGAGGCTAACGAAGAGCTTGTGAAGTTTTACGTAGACAACTGCCTTCAAAGCATCCCCTCTGCTGATGAAGCAAGAAACCTTGCTAATGGACTGTGGCAGTGGCTCCATACAGGAGGCTTTGAGATACGACAGTGGGCTAGCAATGTACCAACTGTCATCAAGCACCTACCACCCGAGGCCAGATCGGAAAGCAGCAAACTGTGGCTTTCACAAAGTAGCACGGATCTCCAGGAACCAACCCTGTGGCTATGATGGAACTGCCTCAGAGGCTCCTTGGGATACAAGCACTGCACTGTGGAGCGCTCCAAACCTACAATGAGGAATATATACAGCATGCTCACCCTTCAATACAACCCACTAGGCTAAATCAGGCCTTTCACAACCCAAGCCAATGTACTCGTCCAGGACCTGTGGAAAGAAGGGATAGGTTGGGATGACCCCATTCAGCCTCAGAGGCTGCTGGAAAGATGACTTGTCTGGGAACAAGACATTCCTGACCTTGTCCAGATGGAACTCCCCAGAACATACACACCACCATATGCTGACAGTCAACCAGAGATCTGCACATATTCGGTGATGCGTCAGAGAGAGCATATGGCTATGTTGCCTACATGTGGACTGTGGATGACCAGAAGCAGGTGAACATTTACTTCGTTCTGGCCAGGTCTCGCATTGTGCCAAAGAAGCAGCTGTTGATGCCACGCTTGGATTTGAGTTCTGCATTCACTGGAGCTCAGCTGGCCAGTGTCCTCCAAGCAGAACTCACCCTGCCCATCGGACAAGTCATCCTCTGGTCCAATTCCACCACAGTCCTTCATTGGCTCAAGTCAGAATCTTGTAGATACAAGGTCTTTGTAGGAACTCGAGTTACAGAGATTCAGAACCTTACGGATGTAGCCAACTGGAGGTATGTGGATACCGCGAACCACAGAGCAGATCACATCACTCGGTCCAGGCCATCATGTCAAACCGGTCTATACCTTCTAACAGTCGTCTGGGTCCCTTGTCTCCTGAGTATGATAAGGATTCGGGACTCATTAGAGTTGGCTTTAGACTGCAAAGAGCAGAGCACCTGGACATGGATTCTATGCACCCCATCGTCTTGGATCCAAATCATCCGCTGACCAAGCTACTCATTCAAGATTTCGACGAGACTCTCCTCCATCCCGGCCCAGAGATGGTTCTGGCAGAACAGAGTCATAGATACTGGATTCTGCGGGGAAGGGAAGCCAGCCGGAAGTTTCAGAACACCTGTTTGCAATGGCAAAGATTGATTGCCAAACCTGAAGTTCCAAAGATGGCGAACTTACCTTCTGCTCATCTGCAACTGTACAAGCCACCCTTTTACTCTACCGGAGTGAATTGTTTTCGGACCATTGAAAATAGATATTGGACGGCTCAACAAAAAGAGATGGGGCATCATCTACATATGCATTGAGCAGCCACTACACCCACTTGGACCTCCTGGAGAGCCTGGATGCCGATACCTTCCTGATGTCTCTAAGACGCTTCATTGCACGTCGAGGCAAGCCTTTCAAGCTTCTTTTGGACAATGGTACGAACTTCGTTGGAGGAGACCGACAACTGCGAGAGGCCTTCAAAGTGATGGCCCCCCACCTGAAGGAACAGTTGGCCAAACAGAGGATAACATTCCAGTTAAACCCGCCAAGCCCTCACTTTGTTGGAACGTGGGAAAGAGAGGTGAACACAGTGAAGATTGCTCTCAAATCTGGGGCTCCATGCAACATCTCACCCTGTGGGGTCAAAATGATCACAAGAACGGTGAGCACACGGGGGGACCTAGTGAATGACCTAGTGAATGGGGCTGTTTTTCTGCAAAGGGACCAGGACGACTGATCCGTGTAAAGGAAAGAATGAATGGGGCCATGTATCGTGAGATTTTGAGTGAAAACCTCCTTCCATCAGCAAGGGCATTGAAGATGAAATGTGGCTGGGTCTTTCAGCATGACAATGATCCCAAACACACTGCCCGGGCAACGAAGGAGTGACTTCGTAAGAAGCATTTCAAGGTCCTGGAGTGGCCTAGCCAGTCTCCAGATCTCAACCCCATAGAAAATCTTTGGAGGGAGTTGAAAGTCTGTGTTGGCCAGCAACAGCTCCAAAACATCACTGCTCTAGAGGAGATCTGCATGGAGGAATGGGCCAAAATACCAGCAACAGTGTATGAAAACCTTGTGATGACTTACAGAAAACGTTTGACCTCTGTCATTGCCAACAAAGGATATATAACAAAGTATTGAGAAACTTTTGTTATTGACCAAATACTTATTTTCCACCAGAATTTGCAGATAAATTCATAAAAAATCCTACAATGTGATTTTCTGGATTTTTTCCCCTCAATTTATCTGTCATAGTTGAAGTGTACGTATGATTAAAATTACAGGCCTCTCTCATATTTTTAAGTGGGAGAACTTGCACAATTGGTGGCTGACAAAATACTTTTTTGCCCCACTGTAAATAAGGTATTTCTGTTTTTTGTTTTTTTATAAATTTGCAAATAATTATAAAAACCTCTTTTCGCTTTTTCATTACGGGGTATTGTGTGTTGATTGATGAGGGAATTTAAAAATATATATTTTAGAATAAGGCTGTAACGTAACACAATTTGAAAAAAGGGAATGGTGTCTGAATACTTTCTGAATGCATTGTATATGCCCATATATGCATATATACTGTATGTTTTCAAACATACACTATATATACAAAAGTATATGGACACCCCTTCAAATGAGTGGATTCAGTCGAAATCAAATCAAATTGTATTTGTCACATACACATACTGCCACGGTCAACTGTAAGTGATGTTATTGTGAAGTGGAAACATCAAGGAGCAACAACAGCTCAGCCACAAAGTTGTAGGCCACACTGATCAGAGAACGAGACCGCCGATTGCTGAAGCCCGTAAAGCTTAAAAATCTTCTGTCCTCGGTTGCATCAATCACTACCCAGTGACAAACAGCCTCTGGAAGCAAAGTCAGCATAATAACTGTTGGTCGGGTGCTTCATGAAATGGGTTTCCATGTCTGAGCAGCCGCACACAAGCCTAAGATCACCAAGCGCAATGCCAAGCGTCGACTGGAGTGGTGTAAAGCTTGTCACCATTGGACTCTGGAGCAGTGGAAATTGGCAACAGTCTTTTGCACATTTATCAGCAAAGATAAAATAACAATAATTCCATGGAATCAACTGACCAGAGTCAGACATGCGTTTGGTGTGTCTGGTACCATTCCAAAGATTCCATTCCAGCCATTACAATGAACCGGTCCTCCCAGAGCTCCTCCCACCAGCCCGCTCTGCTTTATAGCATTGGAACAATGACAACCTGCAAGGTAGGGTTACATACAAAAGCATCATATTGTAAGTTATCTCACATTGCAACTTATTCTGATGATTAAAGGGCAGGGGGGAAAAGATATAGAACAACTCCATTTCAACGGCTGTTTGAGCGAGTTTGTTGTTTTCGGGGTAGGCTTTCTTTGCTCTGTTGATAGCCCAAGAGCTGACTTTGGTGTTTAACAATGGGAGGTCCTCCTCCCTCTGATGCTGAAGGCCAGTGGGCCTGATCCAAAAAGCATATTTCCTAGAAAGCTTCACTTCCTTGCCAAGAATATCATTGTGTTTATTGTTCATTCCCATGTCCAGAAACAACATACAGAGACTTAAATATTCAGCGCCATGCCCTTCATCTTTTAAGCAGAAAAGTGTGCTTGTATGTACATGCATGTGTAACAGTATAACTTTAGACCTTCCCCTCGCCCATACCGGGCGCGAACCAGGAATCCTCTGCACACATCAACAACAGTCACCCACGATGCATCGTTACCCATCGCTCCACAAAAGCCGCCACCCTTGCAGAGCAAGGGGAACTACTACTTCAAGATCTCCGAGCAAGTGACGTCACTGATTGAAACACTATTTAGCGCGCAACACCGCTAACTAAGCTAGCGTTTCGCATCCGTTACACTCACCCCCTTTTGACCTCCTCCCTGTTCCGCAGCAACCAGTGATCCGGGTCAACAGCATCAATGTAACAGTATAGCTTTAGACCGTCCCCTCGCCCATAACCGGGCGCGAACCAGGGACCCTCTGCACACATCAATAACAGTCACCCACGAGCAAGGGAAACTACTACTTCAAAGTCTCAGAGCAAGTGACGTCACCGATTGAAACACTATTTAGCGCGCACCACCGCTAACTAAAGCTAGCGTTTCACATCCGTTACACATGAGTGTATGTGTATGTGTGTGAATGCTTGTGTATGCGCACGTGCATGGATTTACATGTATATGTGTGTGTGTGTGAGCGAGCGAGCGAGAGAGAAAAAATGAGAGTGTGTGTATCACATTCAAACCATATCCAAGGATACTGACTAACAGATGCAGTTCCAATGATGGATGTGATAATGATGTTTGCTCATTCAATGATGATGAGGGGATTATGTTTCAGCTTCAGCGTAGTAGACCATTGGGAGAATTATCCACACATCCAAGAAAGTCATAAACATATTGGGGGTTATGGGCATGCTGACAAATTACTATTCACATGCATTTAGGTCAGGGGTTCATCCAGTGAGGTTTCAGGTTAAAATAATCTACCAAAGTAAAATATAATAACATGATGGTGTATTATTTATTCTGTGGGTCTATGCAACACTACAAAAGAGTGACAGGACAGGTGCATCTCACATACTAAATGTTTCCCAGATAACTGTAGCATACCTGTTTTTCCAGCATTATCATCCTCTCAGATTCATGACCTTAACATCTCTTCTCGTGCATGTTCAGGATATATTCTCTTTTCTTCTGCACCAGCATCCAGCATTTTGATAACGATATTATCCACAGTGATGCTCGTGCATAAAATCAGCGTGTATGTTTATCCTTGTGGAAATGTGCAGTGAGTCCAGCACCACCTTGAGATGACGTACTGTAGTAGGACAACAGTTACTGTACTCGTCTATTCAGCTATTAGTCTAAACTACACAGTAAATTGCAGCATTCGTGCATTTAATTTCTATCTTCATCCTCTATCTTCATTGTGCCCTCCTGCAACCATGGGAAGCATGCAATGCGCACTGGTCTGATTTGAACAATTTCATGCGATTTCTTTATTTGCAATTGTTAATTTAGCCCCCCCCCCAAATAGTCATATAAGTGAAGTTAAATAAATAATACAAATGACGGGTCATATAATGCCTGATCATATCATTTTGCTTTGGTGTACATAGCAGCATCACGCAGTGATTTATTCTGTCCATTTATCTTATGTTAGGAAATGATTTACAGCTGTGCACCGAGACTGGCAAAAAAAAGAACTGGCCTACCGATGTCAAATATCTATATCTATTTTCTGCCTTCTGTCCGGCTCTTAGGTAGCAGACAGACGTTTTTTTTACAGTATGCCCGACCTTAAGCTTCTAAAACATTGATGTTGACGCTCTTGAACACCCCAACACCCCACCAAATCGTAAATCGATACTATGTTCTTGAACAAGTCCCTACGCACTGCATTGTGGGAATGTATGTAAAAGCAAGATGGCAGCTTCCTGCGCGAGAACTGTCGGTAAGATCGGCTGGCACATTTTGGAGTCTGCAGCATGTCTTGCTGGGAATATTGCCTCTCTGGTTCCAAGGGTCTCGCTGCATAGATCAAGCAGGGCACACGGAACAGGCGGTTCAGGATTCCGATCCAAACTGCCCTTCACCCCTCTGCGCGGTGGCCGTGTCCTGGGGTGTGCGTTCCTGCTTGGAGGGGACTTGGCTTGTATAAAACAATACAGTTGTCTGTCCAACATCACCTTGCTGAAGAAGAAGATGCCAAGGTAATAGGCAATAATATTAGCTATGAAATGTATTTTCATTGATGTCCATATAGTCTACCTGAAGCAAAGCATGGCAACCTGTCGGTGGTTTGCCTAATAAATCAGATGGAACGCATCGCCACATTCAGAACTACTGGCTGGTGTACTTTTGTCATGTAGTTTGCCCAATGTTACATCCACGTTCAACCACATTTGGCCTTTTTAAATATGTTTGCAGTTCATAAAATGTTTCTGACTTGTACGTCTTCCACAGGCTTATTCTGATGGTGGCCTGAAGTTGACCATGTACCAGTACAAGACCTGCCCGTTCTGCAGTAAAGTGCGAGCTTTTCTGGACTACCATCGGATTCCATATGAGATTGTGGAGGTCAACCCTGTCATGAGGTGTCATGAGGAAGGAAATCAAGTGGTCAATTTACAGAAAAATGCCAATCCTAATGGTGAACAATGATGTGGTTATTTAGGGTCAGACAGGCTTCCTGTATATATTTGGCTTGGAAAACGTACCTCATTCCAGGGATAAGAAGTGCGTTCTCCGAATAGTCCCATTAGCCTAACTGTTACAAAGAGAAGATTGGACGACTTCTAGTTTTTTTTAGCAGTTGCTCAGTCTTCTGTGTAACAGTGGGGATAATGGGACAATTTGAAGTACATTTCTCGCACCGGCTCTACAGTGTCTTAATCTACACAGGAAGCCTGTCCGACCATAGTGCACCTGTAAGCAAGTGGGTCGGATCTGATGGCTAGGCTTGGTATTAGTTACAGGTGTCTATGGGATGATGGAAAACTTGTCATGTGATCGCTCTCCTTCTGTGCTCTTGACCTATCAGCAACTGAATGATTCCTCAGTAATAATCAGCGCTTTGAAGACAGTTGGTGAGCAAGTAAGTAGCTACCTCCTGAGAAGCGTTCTAGTTGTTTTTTCTTTTACATAAAGTGGTCCTTCTTGATCATGATAACTAAGCATTCTGAATTCTCTCTCTTCCTCCAGAGATAAAACCATCTCAGAGATTCTGCGCTGTTACCCAGAGATGAAAGTGGTCAATGAGAAGGGGAAGGAGGTGAGAGTTCAACAACAAGTAATGGTGAATGAAGCTGAAGGTCAGATGATGTACCCAGAGAAAGATTCCAGCAAGTAGGTGAACACATTGGATGCCAAATTACTGCTGCCCATAATGACAATTCTCAATGTTATTAATGAAAATTAATGCATTTGTCCAAACCTCTCTAAAGACCTACTGTGCATCACTACTCTTGATAGATTCTGTCAAGCATCATCTAGGCTTAAATGTCCTTTTCTCTTCACTGTCCATCTTCAGAGAGGAGATCAAATGGCATAAGTGGGCAGATGATTGGCTGGTTCACCTTATCTCGCCCAACGTGTACCGGTCCACTGGAGAGACCCTGGCCTCCTTTGACTATATTGTCCGTGAGGGCAAGTTTGGCACTTCTTTGCGAAGTATGTTGGAGCAGCTGCCATGTTTGTCATCTCAAAAAGATTGAAAAGTATGTGGGTGACAAAACATTTTGTGTGGTTGTCTGATACAGTGGGGCAAAAAAGTAATTTGTCAGCCTCCAATTGTGCAAGTTCTCCCACTTAAAAAGATGAGGCCTGTAATTTTCAACACTTCAACTATGACAGACCAAATGAGAAAAAAATCTTTATTTTTTTAACCCTGTTTTTTCTCCCCAATTTAATGGTATCCAATTGCTTTTAGTAGCTACTAGCTTGTCTCATCGCTACAACTCCCATACGGGCTCAAGAGAGACGAAGGTTGAAAGTCCTGCGTCCTCCGATACACAACCCAACCAAGCCGCACTGCTTCTTTAACACAGCGCGCATCCAACCCGGAAGCCAGCCGCACTGCGCCCGGCCCTGGCCACAGGAGTCGATGAGACCAATGTGTCGGAGGAAACACCGTGGACTTTCAACTTCCTCCAAAGATTTTCTATGGCATCTCCACTCCAGGACCTTGAAATGCTTCTTACGAAGCCACTCCTTCGTTGCGGGCAGTGCACCTGGCATTTTTGCTCACCTTGGTGGCGCCTTTTATACTGATAACAAGTTCAAACAGGTGCCATTAGTACAGGTAACGCTTGTTTGTAGGTGACCAAATACTTATTTTCCACCATAATTTGAAAATAAATTCATTAAAAATCTTAATGCCCGAAAATTACAGGCCTCATCTTTTTAAGTGGGAGAACCAAATACTTTTTTGCCCCACTGTATATAACTAGCCAATAATGCAGGAGTGATGTGAGACGCTGGTGTCAATGAGTGGGTGGCGATGAGACAAGGAGACATCCCTGACCGGCCAACCCATCTCCCTAACCTGGGTCGACACTAGGCCTAGCCAAAGTGTGTTTTGCATCACCCCTCGGACCTCCCTGGAATGACATGATGGAGAACACCAAGGTGAAGAGCTGAGCCTGGGCGAAAGCCATGAAGACCCAGAGTCTCTGATGGCACAGCTGGTGCTGCAGACTAAATCTGTAATGTCATGAGATGGGGAAAAGTGATTGCATTAAGATTGCATGATAGGCAGAAAAATGCAATAACATTTTGTCCTAAGGACCTTTTCCACCTGCTGCAATTTACAGAAATCTACTTCCAAGCTTGATATTGTCTGTGAAAATGCACCCAATGATTTGTTTTGCTTTTAAAAAAAACTGGCAGCAATTAGCTGTTTATACTTGTTTACTGTCTACCTGGTGTCCCCCAGTGTCAAAGCTGCAGATTTGAACAATGTCTATGACATGGGTAAAACCAAATTGGCCGTTTTAAATTTACATTACCTCCAGTCTTAGCATTTTGGGTTCCATTTTCTTTTGCCAGTTTTATTTTCCATTCAAAGGTTTAAATTTAACGAGCTAACATGACATTTGATGACGCCATGAAATTTTCCCTCTAGGTTTGATCTTCCATAAATTAGGAAATACACTTGTAATGCTTTGATGGAAAGTATACTCAATCTTATGTTAATGTTAACTTCCTGACTGCTTATTCTACCTCAGATGGTTGTTCGAGGGTTCCAGTAATGAGCAGAAAATGTATTCTCAATTATGCAGGATGGCTGCAAAGTGAAATGGGTTTAATCATTTGGGAGCTACCATTGGACAAACTTGTATTAACCAGTCTAATGTGCATACATGTAAAAAAGGTTAAATAAAAAGGGTTTTAATTCCGTAACACCGTACATTATTTTACAAGTTACACCTGTATTATTCATTTCACTCTAAGACTGCATTTAGACAGGCATCCCAATTATGATCTGTGATTGAGCTGCCTGTGAACGCAGCCTCAACGGTTTGGTACAAGCTCAGCACTAACAGAGTGGTAAATGCAAACCTCACACTATATAAAAACAGCTAATTACATGTCAATGTACAAATTATAAACATGTTGGTGGATTCCATTCCATTATGACCACCCTGACAAAATGACTTGAATAGGGGACGTCATGATTGAGTACTCAGATCTAAAAGCAGTCAAAAAAAGATAAATACAAAGAAACAAAAAGGGAAAGAAATCCCTCAGTTTAAAATAAGTAATACCATATGAATTTGGTAAAGCAAACTAATCACATTACACTGAATCAGGGAAAAAGCCTTTAACTGTACAGCAAGAAGCTACATAACTACCCTATTAGTATAATGTTCTCAAGGGTAAGGAGAAAAACAACAGATATGACTATGTAGTAGGATTAGCACGAAGATTGGATAAAATGGTTCATGTTGCAGTCACGATACAAGCCAGTTATAATTTGGTTTTAGCCAACTATACTAAGTATACATACTATTAAGCAAATTGATCAGGATATAGTGCATCATTGCAAACATAACTTCCACATCAAGACTGAGCTTCTCTACCTAGTGCATTCTATGAGTTGTGGACTGGGGTGATGCAGCCTTGAATCCAACTGATGCGTCATGTCCAAAACCTTCTTTCCCATCCTTCCATCCCCCACTCAGGATCTCCAGAAGTGAGAGCTCAGCTGGCCTTTGGGGGGAGAGATCTGCCTGCTTCTTAATGAACTCTGATAGGGAGACAAAAGAAAACACAGGATCATTTTTGACCAATTTTAAGAGTTCAGTAGGTTTTAAAGACAGTGCATCAGTGTCAGTTAAACAACGGTGCCTATGATACTGTGCTATAACTTGGCCTTGCAGCACACTAACCTCCAGGAACTGCTTGAGCCTCGTGACTGAGCCCGCCTGGCCTTGGCTGGTGACAGCTTCAATCCTAAGAAAGGACAAATGACAACATGAAGTCTGAGCATTGACAGAGCGGCCAAGGTAGAGTGTACCACAAAGTTACAGCAGACTATTTTGTTCTGATGTAAAACTGAACTGCTGAGAGTGGCGATTGTACCTTGGCAAGTACTCCTCTTGGATGAGCAGAATGAGCTTCCAAAACTGAACCTGATATTGCTTCATCAGGGCGTTGCCACAGACCTAAGGGAAGACCGAGAACAGGGGACGTCAGTGACCTGCATAAAATGTCTAGTCCAGAGACCGTCTTTGGAGACAGGTGTCAGAGACATGACTCATCACCTCTAGGAAGTCAAAAAGGAGTGTTGCCGTGACGTCTGCCAGGGGCTCCATGTTCAGCATCTGAGCCAGCCAGCGCCAGCCGTTGTTCAGCCCATGTGGGTCAGGCTGGACACAATGATAATAAAAGGTCAGCCTAATAACAGTATACGATTGGGGGGGGGTCAGTGAAGTGCTTTGACATAGTGATATTAGCATTCGTTATGTAAACAATGTAGGATTGTTGATACCCCTTGCTTGGAGCCATAAGGCCATCTGAGCTGTATCATAGCAGCATAGAGGCGGATCATTCCTGACATCCTCTTCAAAAAGCTGTCCTGAGCTTCCACCCCTCCATCTTCCACACGGTAGCCTAAGATTCTGGTGGGACACAGAACAACACTTCAGCCAGAGCAACTAACCTCATCTGCTTAGATTGTGGAAGCATCGCACTTAAAATGCAGCATTGGTGTTTTCAACCCAAAGTCATGGAATTACATCAATTTCTGTTTCATTACAGTTTGTTCCAGATGCATTGCAAAACAGTGTGATGCCTCACTGACTTCTGATATTCCTCTACAGATGTGCCATCCTTCATAGGTGGGTAGTGGGGCACGGCGTAGGGGCATTTCTTATGAAGGTGGGCGAGGATGAAGTCTCCGACTTTGGGGTGAAGCTCCCACACCCCAGAGGCCACCACAGCGATGGGGAAGGCTGCCTCGTGGTGGGACGCCACCTCCTCCTCTCCTTGTTTCTAGAGAAACACATTGACAAGGAAGCATTTAAGAGCTCTATGAAAAAAGACACTACAGTCTTTTATTTGTATGACTATGGGAGTATAAAACGTAACAGAAAAGTTAGGCAATTAGGAAGAAGTATAGAATTGTAAAGAGATAATACAGACCAATAGTGCTGTGTCTCCAGCAGTTCAAGCCAAGGTCATGTGAACTCACCACAAACTTCTCGGCCAGTTTGTAGCTGACAAAGTCCAGGCCGTTGGGATGCTGGGAGGTGGAGACAGACTTCCCTCCGGATACCACTGATCTCCCAGACAACAGCTTGTCAATCTTGTCAAATATTTCCCTGAGCTTGGAACCTGGGTATTTGACAAACATGGCGCAGACAATTTCAATCTCACGATTATTATAGCAATGTTCACCTTCTTTCACGTTCCCATAGATAAAATGATTGTCATTATAAGCCTCCGAGCCCTCTCCATAACCCAGACGCACCTGAGATACTGGAGATCTGGCTGACAGGGATTGTGGCTGCCTTCTGGAGCTCCATTCTTAGTTTCTTTGTCTGAAAAACAAATGTAAAAGGTAATAGGAACAAAAGGGTAATGTTGCCATTTGTTTGTAATTTAGCTATTAATGTGAAGGTGTATCATAACATGGGAACTGCATTTTCTTATAATGGCACAGTTCATTCCTCACCCATGCACAGTTTCAACCAACCTGAATATCCTTAGTGTTGTTCAAGCCTTCAAAGGACTGTGCACACTGGTTAGCAGAGTCCTGCAGCTCTTGGTACCACTTCAGGGTGCTCTGCTCAGCTTTGGTCTGCAGGCCTTTGGAAAGAAGAGTGCTTTTTAAACCCTTTGTTCACTACCTAACCTTTCACTCATTTCATACATACCCTATGTAACCAAACAAAGACAATCCTTTCACCCATCCATTTATCCTCCCTCTCCTTACCCTTTTTCCGTGCCTTCTCTTTGGCTGACAGAGCTGCACTCTTCTTCTGCTCTTCCTGCTGGGCCTGCAGCATTGCCATCTTCCTGCGTTCCTCTTCCTCCTCCTGCTGCTTCTTCCTCTTCTCCTGGGCCTGGGCAGCCGCCTCTTGCATCACCCGGATGAGTGACCTCATCTCATGCAGTGCCCGCTCTGCCACAGTCATGTCCTCCACACTGGGGAACTCCCCCTACACAATCACAATCACAACGACTTACCCATATTGAACAGAAAAAGGTCATAAACAGGATGAAAACAATAGATATTATTCCCCACTCCCCCAAAGCATGGGTCTACTTCGACAAAGACAATCATAGATGAGGGATAAAGAGAATCACACTGACCTCCGCTGTCATGCGCACCACCTCTGACACCTGGGAGCATAGCTGGTTGGCACGGGTGCTATAGGATGTGAGATCAGGGGAGGGGCCTGACTGGGTGGGTGCGGCCAGCTCCAGGAGCTGATTGAGTTGAAGTATCTCTTCCTGGATGGCATTGAGAGCACGCAGTCTCTCCCTACCCTCCACCTGTCTCTGCCTCTCAAATTCCGCCTCCCGCAAACGCTGTTGCTCCGCTTCCCGCAGGCGCAGGTTCAGGATCTGTGAGGGGCGGAGGTTTTTCAACCTGTATCTAAATACAACTGTTTTGCATTTTGCTTTCTGAAATTCCAATGTTTAAACTTTCAATACCTTTATTCTGTTCTTGTGCTCTTCTTTCAACTTTTCTTGGCGCCCAATGCTTTCTTGTGTTCTTTTAAACAAGAGAAAGACAAGCAACAAATGAAGATTCTTGACATTTAACACATTTTCAATTCTGTCACAGGGACAGCAGCATATTGGTGGGTGAAAAGGAGACGATTATGCTTTAGAGATAAAAACTAGCAGTGCGTACTCTCTTTCCATCATGTCCCTCATACTCTGGTCCTCCTGTCTCTGCTTCAGCTCCATCAACTCCTCAAAGCGTTTGAGCTGCTCCGACTCACGACTCGCAACTGAGGCCACCAGCTTCTCCTGCAGCTCCTGCCTCAGACTCAGCTCCATCTGCACCAGGACATTCAAGAGTCTAGATTAGGTATGAAATGCTATCTTAACATAATGCAATATATACAGCACCAGTCAAAAGTTTGGACGCACCTACTCATTCAAGGGTTTTTCTTTATTTGTACTATTTTCTACATTGTATAATAATAGTCAAGACACCAAAACAATAAAATAACACATGGAATCATGTAGTAATCAAAAACAGTGTTAAACATGTGGAAACTCTTCAAAGTAGCCACCCTTTGCACACTCTTGGCATTCTCTGAACCAGCTTCACCTGGAATGTTTCAACAGTCTTGAAGTAGTTTGTTGGCTGCATTTCCTTCACTCTGCATTCCAACTCATCCCAAACCATCTCAATTGGGTTGAGGTCGGGTGATTGTGCAGGCCAGGTCATCCAATACAGCACTCCATCAGTCTCCTTCTTGGTCAAATAGCCCTTACACGGCCTGGAGGTGTGTTTTGGGTCATTGTCTTGTTGAAAACAAATGATCGTCCCACTATGCGCAAACCAGATGGGATGGCGTATCGCTGCAGAATACTGTGGTAACCATGCTGGTTAAGTGTGCCTTGATTTCTAAATAAAAATCACTGACAGTGTCACCAGAAAAGCACTCCCACACCTCCTCCATGCATCACAATAGGAACCACACATGCAGAGATTATCCCTTCACCTACTCTGCGTCTCACAAAGACACAGCAGTTGGAACCAGAATTCTCAAATTTGGACTCATCAGACCAAAGGATATTGCTTGTGTTTCTTGGTCCAAGCAAGTCTCTTCTTCTTATTGGTTCCCTTCAGTAGTGGTTTCTTCGCAGCAATTTGACCATGAAGGCCTGATTCACACAGTCTCCTCTGAACAGTTGATCTTGAGAAGTGTTTGTTACTTGAACTCTGTGAAGCACTTATTTAAACTTTTGACGGGTACTGTAGATATTTTGTTGTTATGGTACACGGGTCACCTGTCTGATGCACGCCTGTCTGAGTGGACTAATACATTGCGGAGGCCGCGGGGATGGCACACCAGTATCACATTTACCATTCTAATCTACAATGTTGGTTTGGTTACGGTAATTGCTGTTAATGCATTCAATATATTATTATGCCATGTTGATGCATGAACATGATAACTAAGAAAAAAAGAAAAGAGCTTTTGCAACCTTAGCTTTGGCACGATGTTTCTCCTCACAAATGCGTATACATCCTTCCATTTGAGTTGCCCTGGGAGACAGCAGTGAGATGGTGGGAGAAGGAATGGGGTTGGTGACTGGACTGAGATTTTTGCTGGCATCTGGGGCACTGTCCTCATCACCAACAATCTGCGGTGGATCGATATGAAGACAAATGTGGTGAGTTCATACGAATGTAAAATAAAATAGTGTGCAGAGGGAGTTACATAATGGTATAAACAAAGCGGGAAAGAGACTTGCCTGCTCTGTGACTTTCTTCAACCTGGGGACCAGTAGTGGAGAAGAGAGGGGAGTGGGCTGAGCATTGGCTGAAGGGAAGGGGCTGGTTGAGGAGACTGGGGCCTCCTCAGACAGGCCTGTGCTTGGGTCAGTGGAAGCAGAGCCCAATGAGCAGGTCTTCTGAAGCGCTCGAGGGCTCATGTTAAGCCTCTTCAAGATGAGCCCAGAGAGTGGGGACAAGCTAGGAGCTTCATTACAACCTGACAAAATATCCTGCAGGGACGAGAAAGGATCATACCAGTAACGTTATCACATATCTAATTAAATTAAATGCATATTTAAAACGTGTCCAATGTTGGCTAGAATACTGAAATCGTAGACATACCATGGTCCAGCAAGGTAGCAGACTAATAATTACATTGGTGATGTTGTAACTTCGTTTTTGTCAGTTAGCGAATGCAGAACATGCGAAACAACTTTGAACCTTTGAGCTAACGTTATATATGTGAAGCCGTTAGTTAGCATGCAAACGTTCATTACCTCCCCCTTTTCGAGCCAGTCTGGGTTGTATTTCAGTCTTCCCTTTGGTGAGTTTTTCAAGGCCTCCAATGTATCCCATCGTAAACTTTCAGCAGGCATTTTGGCGTGTAAATAAACACACGACAAACACTATAAGAGACAGGTGATTATTAGGCTAGCTGCTGATTGCGGTATAAGTGCCACTGAAAGTCAAACTCCGACGTGGTCCATTTCCGACTCTGATAAATCTATGGTTCCGAGTCGAGGCTGTTTATCCTCAAAGCTACTTTGTCCTCATAATGGGTAAAATCGTAACATGTTGTGAACAATGTTCATCTAAATACTGGGTGTAAAAGCTGGATAACTATCTAGATTTTTTCCTTCATTTTCTGAGTTTGTTGTTTGTGAAACACACCAGACTGTCCATTCTCATTTTAAGCATTTGTTACTGTTATTGTTAAACAGTACAGTACATTTCAACTGAATATAAAAAATAGAACTCATACAGCTCATACAATATAATTCTAAGAATATTCAATCCGATTGGTGAGTGTGTGTGTCGAGAGCTTGATAGGACAGAGTCACCAAACACATTACTGTATGAAGCTTTGAGAAACTGAACATAATCCTGCAGGCTGCGGTTTGTGGAGTCAGATTGTTCCAGTCTCTCCTTCAGGTTCCTCAACTGATTCCAGAATATTCATTCCATCTGCAAAGAAAGAAGGACTTCCATATCAGTTCAGTTTGACAGAGTTATCATAGTTGTGTATCATTCCTTATTATGGTGTTTTAGATTTTATAGTTTGTATAAATAGTATTCCTGTCCATTGCAATTGTTTGCAAAGTTGTAACAAATATTTTACTAGATATTGGATGTATAATGTATAACACATATAGATAACTCTCTAGAAAACCAGGTCTGTGGGTTAAAATGTCTCACTCACATCCTCTTTGCTTCTGCGTAACTGACTGAACTCTGTCCTACTGAGTCCCAACTGACTCTCCAGGTCCAGAGCCCTGGCCTGGCTGAACCTCTTTGAATAAAGCCCGCTGTAGGTTCTGATCCACATAAAAGTTGAAGAAGTCCAACCAAAATGATCAAGTTGACACTTAATAAAGAACATAAAAATAAATAAAAAACACTACATTTAAATCTTGACACTGAAACATAAACTGAAATACTGCACAGGTATTTGAGTGATGTTCAGTAGTAAGACAGACCTGTCTCTGTCTGGCCTTGAGGGGCTGCTCCAGCTGCTTGGAGAGGATGCTGCACTCCCGGACCTACTCCTCAAGCTGTTTCTGGGTGCTGTGATTCGTCTCTGAGATCTCCAGCTTTAAGCAGTAGTCCTCTGACTCTAAGCGGGCCCTCTGAACCTGCAGCACAATTGTCACATATCAATTCAAAATCTTAGCTACAGACTGGATAGCATGCAGCATTATAGCTGGATTATAACACCTTGATTGAAGTACAGCCGACACTCCGATAGGCTGATCAACTGTACCTTGCTCTTATAGTTTTCCACCTGTCTCTCTAGCTTCTTGACTGAACTCTTCAGCTGCTGCGCTTCAGACTGGGGCTGTGTCAGGTTCTACTCTGCAACAGACAGGGTGGTCTCAAAAAGAAGATCCACAAATAACCTGACATTCAAAGATACAGAATGGTTTGTCATCTTCAGTCCTTATCAAGGTTTGATATTCTATAGTTTATTACACTTGATGACTGAAAGAGAAACACGTTTACCTTCTGTCTCTGGTTCTCTAGTTTGTTGACGGAGTTGTCAGAGGTGAAGCGGTGCGGCCGGATCAGGAGCCCAACCGTCTCAGCACGACCTTTCTCCACCACAGTGTGGATCTGTGCAGCCATCTTGGTCACCTGGCTGCACAGACAGACAACAAAACACATAATGCAGTAATCAGAAAGGAAGAAATGCCTGCAAAATACACTTATTTCAAGGTTCTGGACAACTTCTTTTTTAAATAAAAATTAAAAATCAAAATCAAATCCAAAGACAAACCATTATGAATCATTCACATGAAACATGTCTTGAATGCCTCATGGTAGTCACAATTACTGGCTCTCAGCATCTTGCTGCAAAACTCAACAACAAAGGAGATACAGCAGGAGGCACAAAGGAGATACAGCAGGCCCTGCTGGAGCAGTAGGAGGAGATACACTTCTTGAGAACAGTGATTTCCACTTCAAGCTGCCTCTTTGCAGTCACCTCTTTGGAGTGGCGGCAACACCAGCTCTCAGCTGAAAAAAGAGCCTCTGCCACCTTAGTCTCCTGAATGATGTCACACAAATACATAGGGCAGTGTGACACTTGGGCCGCTTGTTAATTGTGACACTTGGACCGCTTGGTAATGTATCTACATGTGTTCCTCCCATATAATATAATTCACAGGATCACACCCAACCCCCTTGTTTCCATCCAAACACCACATGTCAACACGTGAGAGTAGCCTGAGGACCTGTGTGTGTCAGACCTTCTCCAGCAGCTTTGCAGAGAGCTGTCTGGTTGAATCGTCACTGTGCTCTGCTCTCTGCCTCTGTGTCTGGTGTGCCTGCTTCAGACTCTCTTTGTTCTCTTCACTCTGCTGCTTCAGCTCCTCCAGCTGGTCCAGCAGGGCCTGTATCTCCTGATGTATCTCCTTTGTGCCTCCTGCTGTATCTCCTTTGTTGTTGAGTTTTGCAGCAAGATACTGAGAGCCAGAAAAGCAGAAACAACATTTGAAATGTCATCTATGACAATGGATATGCACCACACAGTGAAAGGAAAATTCAGTCATGGATACACACTACTTTTTCTGCTTCTTTGTCCGCCAGTCTCTCCAGTAGGCCTTGCCTCTGCTTTGATGTCCTCAATGATTCTGTCTATCAATTAATTTAAAAAAAATTTTTTAAGAATGCTCAATATATGGGGCATTGAACAGTCAGCCTTGTGCACGAGGAAACAGAATCAATAGAACATATTTTCTGGTACTGTCCATCGGTGGCTCGCTTATGGAGTCAGGTCCAGGAATGGTTGCTATGTCATAATATCAGAGTTCAGATTGACCTGCAAACTGCATTGTTATGGAAAATATCATTATACTCTTGGGTAAAACATTTATTTTTAAGGCAATATCGGTATACATTTTTACAAATAGGGAGGTTCAGGAACCCCAGTAAGACATCATAGTAAAATGGAGGGATGTATTGCAAAAAGGAAATAGCAAAATGGCATTATACAGGGAAAGATGGGTTAATCTGTGGATATCGGTGGGTTGGAGTTAAGATCTGAATGAATGGTGGATTGGCTGTTGTGGGTGAAAATCCAGCACTTGAAGAGAGAGGAGATTCTGAATATTTAATGATTTAACTACATGTACCGTAGATGTGACCAAAATAGCTGTAAGTAGCAGTAAAAGTATTGTTGTCAGTTAGTTTACTCCAATTAGGGTAGGGATGGTAGAGAAGGGGGGAAGTATAAAGGGAAAACATTTCAAATAAGGGATTGGAAATTATGCAAACAATTAAAATGATAGAACCTACAATCTATCTGCAAAATTAAATCATTGTTGTTCTTCCAATCAAAATATAAGACCACAATTCTTATTGTCATTTTCCATTTTCCTGCAAAGACACTGACACCTTGTCAATCTAAGCAAGTCCATGTATTGGGGAGAGTACCTCTTGTTCATGGCACTCCCTGAAGAATTCTCAGAGAGTGCAGCTCACCTTTTTCAGCCTCATTCAGGGCTGTCAACTGTGTGGCTACTGCCACCCCATCAATCTCTGCTTCTACCAGCTTCCTCAGTGGCATGTCTCTTTCCCCATGTAGAGTCCCCGACTCAGCCCTTTATGAAATGGAAAGATTAAAACCAAGCTAGTCCTAAACTGCCTCACACATTTTTACATTGTCTTGTGAATGTTTGCAAACGTATGCATGATGACTAAATGTGCTCATGTCATGATATTACTCCACACCTGTTGTGGCCAGTCTCCCACCTCTTACTTTGGGAGTGTTGGAGGAAGATGTTCTCTCATTTTCCAAGGACCAGGTCTTTGGTGGAATCCAGCAGATCCTCCTCCTGCTCGTCAATGACATGCTGGCATGCACTCAGATACTCAGACTGGTGCGCCAGCAGACAGAAACACACACACACGCCCAGTTTCTTTGTTTATATGACACATTTATGCAACAAACAAGAGGGTACTAGATATTGCTGATTGCAAGTGAGAACTTTGCTCTGTAAGTTGTGATAGTGGGATAGCCTCTTCCAGGGTTTGTTGTGTAAGGGGCAAACATTGAATTGTACACACTATATATTATCAACTGACATACCTCATTCTTCAGAGATCAAACATTCATCATGAGTCTACCAATCTTTTTCTATATTTGTTACACTGGCCATGCATCCTCTGCTCTTGTTCATCCTCATGAGACAGGTCAGTCAACTGCTCCAGACAGTATGAAGGCCCCTGAGAGTCATGAAAATCAATATTGGTAGTATATCTAATGATATCGTGCGTGATATATCTTTGGGAATAGTGAGCAATAATGTATGTTAATAAATGTGAAATGTAAGCTATGTCCATTGCACTGGATGAAAATGTATCTGTGAGGAGCAAATCATTTACTTGCAGGACCTCCCACTTGTGTCATCCCAGTGGAGGTTCTTCCTGGGTCCAGCACCCAGGGGACCATGGCACAGAGCTGCCCAATATTCCCTTTGATGTTGTACACCTCTTTGATTGGCAGTCATGGCTTAACTGTTATAGGCCCACTTTATTTCAAAGGTTGAATCCGTGTTTGTTTATAACTCTATTGACTAAACGTTTACTAACCTGTGGCGTCTTTTCAGTGCAGCTCTTCTCTTCAAGTGTACACGCGTTTTCAACCAATAACTTAATCTAGAGTTGGAGCACACTACACAACATAATTTGCACTAGTAGGGCAACTAGCTGCTAGAAAGTCACAAGACAACCTGAGATAAGAACTGTACCCGGGAGCATGATCACTCCATGCATGTCCAGCAAGCTGAAAATCTCACAGATGTTCTTTATTCATAACCGGATTATGAATAAAAACTGGTTTGGCAAAAGTGAGTGATTTGTTTACCTGTTAAATCTCTACGGATGGGATCGGATCCGGTCATCTCTAAAGATATCGGTCTGGTGATTGGAGAACATTCGTTGGACCCACGTTCTAATTCACGTTGCCAGTAGCAACGGGAAATCCTCTGCTACACGTATAATTACCGCAAAATATCTCCTGCCTGTAGATCGCGACAACTCATTCGACCATCCTTGTAAACACGACGTAGTTTTCCAGGCCATGGGCTCAAACGAAATCAAATTTGAGCGATACATTTCGAATTTGATATGAATTGGTTGTAAACGTCCTAAGCAAGCACCATTTATGTTCTTAACCGTTTCGTCCGAACTCGCTAGTACCTGATCTGCATGACTGCACACATATGAAAGAGTAACGGGTATCCTTGCATAAATTGGCCAGCAGAGACAACCGTCAGAACGTCGGCTGCAAACACTTGTTTCACTGTATTTGTGTGTGATAATATTCGTCAAAGCCTGTGTTACGGAGGGATTCGGTGACTTGTTCCAGTTAAAGGTTAAATAAAAATAAACTTGTTATGCAGGTCCAGCGGACAATAATTGGCAACTTTATTCACTGTCGACTTGCGCCCTCACATAATAGTTACAGGGAAACTAAGAGTGCCGTCGAGCGGTTCGAACCACCTAGGTACTAACAGACATGACTTTCGGCGGAGACATTTCACCTGGTATATTGGACAGCGATCACACGCACCTTGGTGGGTTGAGAGCTAAATAAGTTTCGGTATATGATTTTGATGAGTCTAGTCTCATCCATCAAACGTGTCTGGCAACCAAGTGAGGGTTTTCTAAATTGAAGGCACCAATGCCATACACCACCTACCTTATGCTGTTTGTTTCGTAACGGCCAAAGTCTAACCAAAAAGCAATCGGAGCACACATTTGGGGCTTTGATAACTAAACCGATTGCTAAATCCTTGTACCATCAACACTTCCTGACTCCAATCATTCAGAAGTTGACAACGCCTGCATTCGAAGTTACAAAAGGATACCTGGCTCAGCTGGCCCTACCAATTAACTTTTGCATTTTCATAATACAAAGTGGCACCAACACAGCATGTCGTATTTCTTGTGATTGTATACACTTCTGAAATATAAAATAAACTGTCAGTAACACTAATATACTGGTCCAGTACCACAAGTACACCATTTTAGCCATAACCGCCAGACATTTATCAATGTAGTTTGCTGGCTCTAGATAAATCACTACAATTGAATACTATGGTTGGTTAGAAGAGTCACACACATTTGTGTACACATTAAGTTTTATTGTAACAAAACAAGTTGTACACCTTTAAGTTTAAAACAGATGATTATTTCCCCCCAGCGGAAAATAAAACAGTGATTAGATGTAAATTCCATGAGATAACAGGTTGTTTTCCATGAAGCTGTGGGGGGCCCAAATTTACAAGCATTTTTTTAAAGTTTTGTTTTGTTTATTAAAAATGTACTTTCACATCTCATGGATGTCTGGAAAACAATTTAAAAAAAAGATATAGTAATGGTGTCAAAATGCCCACCCACCCCAGCACCCCAAGATATCCCTTTACCCTACCCCAGCATTGACCCCAAACATTACAAGTGATGGGAATAAGCTGGTATTTTCTGTTAACTTGTAACCACATAAGGGGGGTGGCATTATTTGCAGGGATCTACTCGCCACCTGAACAAAATTATAAAAACTATAGAGGGGTCTGCTAGAGCTAGGTCACTGCACCATGGCTTTTATTCATTTATCACAACCTTTAACTGCAAGAAAATTATATATATAAATTGCTATTTAATTCTACTCAAGATGGCATGCTGATTCTATTTTTTTGTACGTCTTTATTTTTCTTCCGATGAATTTGGGAATTGGGGTGGTACATACAATTCAAGGCAGGAATTTGCCATTGGTTTTTAGATGAGACAAAAAAACTTAACATGGCACAGACAGGAGTGAGGCTTCAGAATGAGACGACGAAGCACAAAATAAAAATACAAAATCTTGCTCCCAAATATGGGTGGATAACCAAATTGGGTGAAAATAGGAAAGGGTATTGGTAGATGTAACTTTTCAGTTTAGTCATCTTCTCCTTCATCATCCTAAACAAAATAAAGAAAAAAAAATATCAGCAACACCATAATAACAAATCACACTATTCAATATAGCCAATTAAGCAATTATCTAGGACATACCTCCCCATCATCTCCGTCATCCTCATCTTCCTCTCCATCATCTTCATCACCCTCCTCATCAATGTCCTCAAGACCTTCCTCGTCATCATCATCTTCACCTTCTGCTTCCTCATCATCCATGTCAGGAACCTGCCAATCAAATTAGCCAACAATTTAACTATACATTCTTCATCTACACAGGAGACTTAATCTCCTGGATGACATCCAAAGAAGGAATAATAAAGTTGCACAATGGACATAAATCAAAGAGCTGGTAACAAGTCCTATTCAAAATCAAGAGAACATCGATAACAGGGTGTGCTAGGCCTGGGAGACCAGTGTTGGAAAAAGTATGCAACTGTCATACTTGAGTAAAAGTAAAGATACCTTCATAAAAAAATGACTAGTAAAAGTCACCCAGTAAAATACTACTTGAGTAAAAGTCTAAAAGTATTTGTTTTAAATCTACTTTTTTAAGTATCAAAAGTAAATGTAATTGCTTTAATATATAGAATTTGAAAAGATTCATACTTAAATATATTTTAGCAAACAGCACGATTTTGTTGTTTTTAAAATGTACAGATAGCCAGGGGCACAGTCCAACCCTCACATAATTTACAGAGGCAGTAGGGATTACCAGGCATGTTCTTGATAAGTGTGTAAATTGGACCATTTTCTGTCCTGTTAAGCATTGGGTGTCAGGGAAAATGTATGGAATAAAAAGTACATTATTTTCTTTAAGAATGTAGTGAAGTATAAGTTGGCAAAAATATATAACTAGTAAAGGAAAGTACAGATACCACAAAAAAACTATGTAAAGCAGTACTTTAAAGTATTTTTACACCACTGTTGGAGACTTACCAGGTAGTACTGCAGGGGGTTTGGCCAGATGTCATCCTTGATGACCTCTCCCAGCTCATCTGCCCCAGCATCTGAGTGATCAGTGAACCAGGTGAAGAAGCTCTCTGGCTCTTCATGCTGCCTCTTCTTGCCGGCTTTATTCTGCGTCTGGCTGGAGCGCTTTGTCAGGTCCTTCAGAGACGTCACAGTGGTAACAAATCAACTTAGGTATTTGTTGTGAAATTGTTAGATATTACTTGTTAGATATTGCTGCATTGTTGGAAGTAGAAGCACAAGCATTTCACTACATGAAAACCAAAATTAGGTACAACATTCAGGTTGGGGCTGGGAATTTCAAGGGACTTCATTTGCGGTTTGATGTTCCAAGCATATTGCTCACTGTATGTCTGCTGAAGAGAGAGCACGAGAAAGTGAGTTTTGATCAGTCAGGCTAATAAGTGACAAAAAACATATTGGTTCACTATTAAAAAATATGGAGAACAAGCTAGCTATATGATTAAAAATACCAGAGTAAAAAAAAAAAAAAAGTTTTCCTTTTTCTGCCCAATTGTTAGTAGTTACTGTCTTGTCTCATTGCTACAACTCCCGTACGGGCTCGGGAGAGACGAAGGCCGAGTCATGCGTCCTCCAAAACACAACCAAGCTGCACTGCTTCTTAACACAGCGCGCATCCAACCCGGAAGCCAATGTGTTGGAGGAAACACCGTACACATGGCGAACTGGTCAGCGTGCACTGCGTGCGGCCCGCCACAGTAGTCACTAGTGCACGATGAGACAAGGATATCCCTACCGGCCAAACCCTCCCTAAACCGGACGACGCTTGGCCAATGGACCTCCCGGTTGCGACACAGCCTGGGCTCGAACCCAGAGTCTCTGGTGGAACAACTAGCACTACGATGCAGTGCCTTAAACCACTGCGCCACCCGGGAGGCAAATATACCAGAGTTTTGGCACAAGTACAGCCAGCTAACGCTACCCACAGTCGACTTCTACATATAGCTTTCCCCTGAAATCAATACTTATGACAATTTATATTATCCGAAAAGAATGTTGCTATATGCAACTGCAGAGATATCTCCCCCCCATATTTCAGGTACGCAGTGTTAAAAAAGTCTGGTCAACATATTGGTGTATGTGCCCTACTTGTTTCTGCCAAATGCTGTACTTTTAAAGCAGCAATATGTAACCTTTTGGGCAACCAGACCAATTTCACATAGAAATGTGAGCTATTGATCTGTCATTCTCATTGAAAGCTAGTCTAATTGTATACCCGCTGAAAATGCAATGTTGGGTTACTGAATATATATTTCTCATCGGTTTAGATGGTACAAGTATTCTCTACACATTGCTTGTGTAGAACTGAAATTATTTAGCAACCAGGAAATATAGCGATTTCTGCATATTGCACCTTTAGAGAATCTCCAATATTTCCATGCATGTGAAAAGAGGTGATATGAAATACCTTTCCTGATTTCCATTTTATTTCTGTTGACTTTGATGATGGGTCTCCACTCTCGTTCAGGTGGAACTCTTTGGAAAGGACTTTGTTTTCAAAGTATGGGTTTTCATCAAAATACTGGAAGACAAAATAAATACATTTAATTAAGGCAACAAATGGCATATTGCTGCCATTAATGCAATATCCTATGAATGCAATATGATGGTAACCTTCACTTACAAAATCTATTCTGTAGCCTGACTTGATATCTTCAAACTCTGTAACCTCCACCCTGGTCAGATAGTGAAGTGCCTCCTCATCTTCTTCACCAAGAAGGGCAGAAACTGTAGGAGGAAAAATTTAAACAGTCAGAACGTCTGAGCATTCTAGGTTCCAGTGGTAAAATCCCGTGTCAGCCTCCTAAAGAAACTTACCTTGCGGATGGTTGACGAATGTTGTGACCCAGAAGTTGGGGATTTTGGCGATCAGTTCTGACCTCTTCTGAAAGAATGGCTGACGGAGTTTGTTGTATTTCTGTTCTACCTTCAATATCTCCTCACTCGCCTGCTCATTCAGTCTGTGAAGAAGATTGTACATGCATATCAGGGTTTTTCCTCGATCAAAAGGGGCTACGGTGGTGTTTTATGTCCCGAAAGTGATGTATACATGTAATTTTTTAAGCATTTTACGTCAATTTCCTGAAATTAACTAAATTACTCTGTGGAGCCGAGAAATGTTTTAACATGAATTTCCTGAAATGTTACACACTGTGCCATGGAGCTGAGAGAAAATGGTGTAGGTTTTAAAGCTAATGTAAACAGAATTGTACATGTTCTGCCATGTAGCTGAGTGAAGTCGTTTTAAAGAATTTCCTGCAAGTCTATATGCATTTTACCATGTCTTATGTTTTTGCTCAAACGTAACAAAATCAATACTGTTAAATTAATTATAGGTCCGTTCTCTTTTCTACATACTTTATATTTGGTTTCAGTCATTTAAGTTTATACCGAAAGAGTTTATTCAAAAATCGTCAAGGCTGATTAATTAGGGCCGATTTCAAGTTCTCATAACAATCGGTAATCTGCCTTTTTGGACGCTGATCATGGCCGATTACGTTGCAATCCAATCCAGGCTGACCACCTGTTACGCGAGTGCAGCATGAAAAGGACCTTGTGGCTGCTAGCTAGTATTAAACGTGCCTTGTAAAAAAAAATACAAAAATAATTCTTCAGATTCACTAGTTAACCTAGTAATATCATCAACCATGTGTAGTTAACTAGCTTGTCCAGCGTTGCATATAATCAATGCAGTGCATGTATCATCGAATCACAGCCTACTTCAACTTTGCCAAACGGTGGATGATTTAACAAAAGCAATCTTTGCACAAATATACCCAACCATAACCATCAATGCCTTTCTTAAAATCAATAGACCGAAGTAAATTTTTTAAACCGTGCATATTAAGTTAAGAAATTCCTGTTAGCAGGCAATATTATCTAGGGAAATTGTGTCACTTCTCTTGCATTCAGAGCAAGGATATTCAGGGTATATGTGACAATTTCTTCCTAAAAAAGACAGTAATTAATTTTCCAGAATTATGACATAACATTGAAGGTTGTGCAATGTAGCAGCAATATTTAGACTTTGGGTTGCCACCCATTCGATAAAATATGAAATGTGTCCATATTTCACTGAATTAATGAAACGGTTCATTTTCAAAATGATAGTTTTCTGGATTTGACCATATTAATGACCTACGGCTTGTATTTGTGTGCGTTTATTATAATTAAGTCTGTGATTTGATATTTTATAGAGCAGTCTGACTGAGCGGTGGTAGGCGGCAGCAGGCGCGTAAGCATTCAGCCAAACAGCACTTTACTGCATTTGCCAGCAGCACATAGCAATACTTGATGCACAGCGCTGTATATGACTTCAAGCCTATCAACTCCTGAGATTAGGCCGGCAATACTAAAGTGCCTATAAAAAACATCCAATAGTCAAAGGTATATGAAATACAAATTGGGAGAGAGAAATGGTCGACACGTCATAATTCCTATAACTACAACCTAAAACTTCTTAACTGGGAATATTGAACCACCAGCTTTCATATGTTCTCATGTTCTGAGCAAGGAACTTAATGGTTAGTCTTCTTTTTACATGGCACATATTGCATTTCTACTTTCTTCTCCAACACTGTTTTTGCATTATTTAAACCAAAGTGAACATGTTTCATTATTTATTGGAAGCCAAATTGATTTTATTGACATATTATATTAAGTTAAAATAAGTGTTCATTGTTCATTTAGTATTGTTGTAATCGTCATTATTACGGTGTCAACTTTTTTTGGTCCTCCAATAATCGGTATCTGCGGTGAAAAATTATAAAATTGATCGACCTCTAATATATACATACACTAAAAAAATGACAGTTTGGACATAAACTGAACTCGAAAAAAAACTTGCTTAGGCTGCCCACCCAAGGGTTTTTACAGCAGAAAAAAAAACATCACATTGTCACACAGTTAAACACGAATTTGTTTAATACTGACAGATATACACTAACTTGAATGGCTTACCTGTCAATTTCGTTTTGAACTTCATCAATGTGTTCAATAGCTTCCTGTTGCTCTTTTTCTGTAATGAGAAATGCAATAATGTCAGAAAATATTGTAGTGACTCTCGGTGCAGTGCATTGGTGATATACATCAACATTAAATAGTAACTACCAAGTTCCTGCACATTTATAGCCAACAACAAAAAAGTTACGAGCTAATGTTCTTGTTTTGAAATTGACCCTGAACTCCCAAGCTTCACTCAGGTCCATGGATGCAAAATAGTTGCAGGAGTGAGCTGATAACGATTTGTTGTCTGAATAAAGCGGTGCAAAATGGGCGAAAACATCAATCATAATCAACAAATGATTTTTTACCATGCATGACTGAAATGTGTGCGCGTAGTGTTAGCAACACCTCTGCAACTAGCAATTTCAGAGCAGCTTGTAAACCGCGGTTCTTCCAGCTGGCTACAGCGAGGGCCGCGTGGTTTGAATGTGGGAGTCTGCACACTGCACTCAGTGCCTCGATTCCCCAACACTGACTTACAGCTAGCTAACTAACGTTAGCTGCATTGTATCGAAACTATGCACAAGTTATTTGTTTTTAACTAACCCTGCATTGTTGAATCAACGCACATAATTCTTCCAATGGCCTACTTCTCGAAAACTACGGCTCACTAACTGTAAGTTAAGCTAGTTAGCCATGTTTCAAATATCACATTCGCTGGCTAGCTTTATGGCGGATATGAACAACAACAAAGTAACAAGGCCACGGTGTTTCATTCAACATAGAAAACATTAATTATGAATCAAAAATGCACTGTCTATTATAACAATGGTTGTACAGTTGCTTTTACAGTACCAAGGACTAGACTTGCAAAATAAAATACTGAACAGGATATTCATTGATTAAACAATTAGCTAGGTAACGTTAGCTAGCTATGAAATGTTGCTAACGTAGTTAGCTAACATGGCCTCCATCACCGGTCTAACGTAGTAGAACCTAGAACTACGCACTCACCGCAGACAATACAGACTGCACCCAGAACTGGGCAGATTCATATTGAAAAGCACAAGGACAACACATTACTAGTTGTGAACTCATTTGCATTCAAGTTGTAAATTTCAATAGAACTAATAAAGAAAGTGAAAATGGCGGTTAACTGGAGGCCGCCATTCCTTACCGGAGGTCTCGTCCGCGCCGTCATAGTTTGAGTTCAGCTCCTTTTTACTCACTTTTGCCGCCGATGCCGACATGTTTTTCGAAGGCTGTGAATAACAGACTTCGGAAAAGAACACTGAATTCGTTTTTTTCTGTTCTCTCCGAACAGGAGATTATTATTTCTACCTAAAATTTCGGTGTGCCGTTACAACGTGTGCAGCCCTCCTCTACACAATAAAAAACGAGTAAGTCAGACACCACGAAGCTCAAGGCAAGCCCACTCACGCGCTCCCTTTCATTACGAACGCGCCTCAGAAAATGGAACCAACCGGGCTCCGCCTCTCGAGGACAAGTCTACTTGCTCGATTCTAGTGTTGCTTTCTGATAGGCGAGGTCACACACAGGGCTGGCATTATACTAAGGGGATTCGATTAATCTGGACAGGGCAGGCGTGTTTTACACCGGGTGAAAGTTGATTGCATTCGTTTTGGAACCAGGCATCAAGTTCAAAGCCCAGGCAAGGTCGGCTCAAAACAAAAGTGACGTAGGGAGTAGGATTCTGTTTTCAAATGCAAAGGTGATTGCTTTTGATAACGCTTTTATCTATTTTCACAATGGAAACTAGTTTGAAAATGCAAACATATGCAATGTAAAATACATGTATGTTTCTGGACGATGCAACAAACCTCCTTGTTGACAACATGACCGAGTGGCGCAGATTACTGTTCGATTTGAGAATGCAGCTCCTCCCTCACCCTTGTTGCCCGTTCATGGCATGGGCCATACACCTCCAGCAGCTCAAGCATAATTGAATCCACCCACTAACTTAAAAAAGGCGGGATTTTGTTGAAAAAAATATCAACATTTCCCCCCCTATTTTTTTTTTTCATAATACATCAAACATGTCTAGCAAACCAAACACAGGTATTAACAATACTCAAAATATCAATAAAATAATACAAATAAATAAACAATTTAAGTGCAATTATATTCACTCTGAAAATATCTTATTATAATGATTCATGAGTATGTTATTCTTGTTGTTATTCACTAGGGTTAATGTTTTAATAAGATAATTAAATTCAATCAGAAAATTGTGTAATTTTGGTATATAATTTTGGAATTTTTGTTTGTGTATAAAGTATTTGTCAACAAGAATAACAAAAATTAACAATAATTTCAGTGGTTTTGTTATCATTGCAATAGTAACATATTATATCTTTCATGTCAAAAATATAGGCAGTGTTCATAATGGTAAATAAGTACTTTGCAAGGTTTTCCCAAAATTCTGACACAAATTTACATTCAGAGAACAAGTGAGACAGATTCTCACCTTCTTTTTCACAGAAAATGAGGATATCATCAATAGCCACACATTTGGAAATCATAGAATTACATGGATATATCTTATGTCAAATTTTGAAGTGCACTTCCTTAACATTGTATACAGTATTTGTAAGGTCTTAACCATGTATTTTTCCAGACAATGTCAGGAATAAGCATGTTCCAGAAAAACTTTCCTCTCGGTGTAAGTTGGTTTTGTGAATGAAGAATTTGTTTCATATATTTATTACAACAAAATCTCTCAAGTAAGCCCACACCTTCCAATCTGTGTTCTGGAAAAACTTTGTGATCATTCCCAAAATTAAAATGAGTTTTCATAAGTGTAGTTAGACCACTGGGAATGGCTTTGATCACAGAAATAAACTCTCTGAAAGGTATTGGAAACTCTTTCAATGTTAGAAATTGTTCATATGTGAGAATATTACCCTTGTTGTCGAAAATATCAAGAACAAAGTCAATATTCCTCTCATGCCAGCTGGGGTAGAACAATGACTTATTCCTTACAGTTATGTCTGAAGTATTCCACAAAATAACTTTATGAGGGGAAAAATTGTGCAGGCCATTAAAGCTTGTTGGTGAAACCTAGCCAATTTAGCAGGTAATCTTTCAGGAATATAATTACATTTCAGTAAAAATTTAAGACCTCCCAATTTATCAAACACATTATTTGGAATTAAATACCATATTGAATCAGTATCGATCAAACATTTTTTCAACCAGTTTCTCTTGAAAGTGTTATTTATGTCAACAAAATCCAACACTTCTAGACCGCTCTTTTGTTAGAAAGGACAGATTTTTTTTAGTTTGTGAGACTTATTTTTCCAGATGAAGTCAAGAAAAGTTTTATTGATCTCTTTACAAGTATCTGGATTTACATATAACGATAATGAGGGGTACACAAAACGAGACAGTCCTTCTGCCTTGGACAGAAGTACTCTGCCAAGTATAGAAAGATCTCTTTGTAGCCAATTATTAAATATATTTTTAGTTCTCTTAATTTTAGGAGAGAAATTCAAATGTTGTCTGACTAAGTGTTTTTTTGACAGATGTATTCCTAAATATTTAACACAGTCCTTTACAGGAATATTTTCTATTTCTTTATCATCAGAGTCAAATAAACATAAGATTTCACATTTAGAAACATTCAGCATTAATCCTGATGCAATAGAAAATCCAGTTATAGCATTAAGAGCGACCTGGTCTTTGTCTCTTAAGAAAAGAGTAGTATCATCAGCCAGTTTGGAAATTTAGATTTCTTTGTTAAAAATGGTTAAGCCATATACATTTGCATTATTCAGAATATCTAGAGATAGAAGTTCCACAACCAAAATGAATAAAAATGGCGAAATTGGGTATCCCTGTTGTACACTTCTGTTAATACTAAATATTTTGGAAGTATTAAGGTTTAGTAGCACAGAACTATTTATATATTTGTAAAACATGCAAATTACTTTAATAAAATGTTCACCAAATCCAAAAAGTTTAAGAGACCTAAAGAGAAATTCATGTTCAATTGTGTCAAAGGCTTTACAGAAGTCCAGGAATGGGACAACCGCATCTGAGTCAATTGCATCTGAATAATTTTTAAGGTCCAAGACTAAACAAATGTTAGAGCTTATGTGAAGGCCCTTCATAAATCCTGTTAGTCTCATTTATAATGGTATCTATTCCTTTCTTTAATCTTTTGGCATAAGATGGAGACCATTTCCCCATTTTTTGCAATCTTGAAACATATTGAACATCATCTAGCAACTCCCAAAACTGTCTATAGAATTCAACTGTCAGGCCATCAGGGCCAGCTGATTTCCCTTTTTTTCATTGAATTCAGAGCCGCTCTAATTTCTTCAATTGACACAGGTGAATCGCAAACTGAGTGGAAATCATCCTCAATTACAGGGACATAATTCTGAATGTGGCAAATGTAGCTTTCACAACCATCATCCTGAAATTGAGAGCTGTAAAGGTTTTCATAAAAGGAATTGACAAATTATGATATTGTAATGGGATCTTTGCATAAAACATTTTTCATTTTGAGTGCAGTTATAGATTTTCTTTTGTAGTTTCTCTTTTCAAGTGCAAAAAAAGTAACTAGTGTTTCTTTCCCCCTCTTCAATCCATTTTGCTCTTAACCTTACAAAGGCACCCTTTGCCAGATCCGTATAAGTCTGTTCTAATTCTAGTTGTAAAGACCTGAACACAGACTCTTCAGATAGATTATCTTTCTTTAGAAAACTGTCAAGCTTGCTCATCATCTCCTTTTCTCTAAGGTTCTTTAATTGCATCAGCTCTTTGGCGAGTTTAATTGCTACCACTCTGACTTTATATTTGAAAAATTCCCATCTACTTCCATATCTTTAGCTAATGATTTGATGTTTTCAATGAGAGCAGTATCTTTAAGAAGTGTGTTGTTTAATTTCCAATATCCTCGAGTACCTTTTGATTTTTAGTAGCTTGTCAACTCAGGGAAATCAAGTGATTGATCAGAAAAGTGATGATCTACATCTATAACAAATTGTAACAAAAACGGGGAAATTAGGAATAAATCTATTCTAGATTTACGTGACATAGTTTTGTTGGTCCAGGTATAACCCTTAGCATCAAGATTGAAATAACGCCAGGCATCCTCAACACAGAGATCCTTGCATAATGTAATGATAATGTTACTGTTGAGGGTTTTGACTCGTTCTAGGAGGAAAATGATCAGCAGATGTATCAGGTGTTTCATTAAAATCCCCTGAAATAATTAGAAAAGCCTCTGAGTATTTGTTGCTTAAATCCTGCACTTTCCTGGTAAATTGGGTAAAAAGGGTCTTATTAGGAGCATGTGAGTGTCACGGCCGTTGTTGGTGGAAGAAGGTGAGGACCAAGGTGCAGCGTGGTATGTGTCCATATTTATTAAATGAACACGGCAATAACAAAATAACAAAGAGAAACAACCGAAAACAGTTCTGGCTGGTGCAGCCACACAACAGAAAACAGAAAACAATTACCCATGAAACACAATAGAAAACAGGCTACCTAAATATGGTTCTCAATCAGGGACAACGATTGACAGCTGCCTCGGATTGAGAACCATACCAGGCCAAACACAGAAATAGCAAATCATAGAAAAACGAATATAGACAACCCACCCAACTCACGCCCTGACCATACTAAAACAAAGACGTAACAAAAGAACTAAGGTCAGAACGTGACAGTGAGTTATGTCCGTATACATTACAGATGATGAAAATAGCATTGTCAAGTTAAACAGTTACTATGACCCATCTGCCATCTTGTGAAGATGTGGATTCAAGAATGTCACCTTTAAACTTGTGAATAAGAGTGAAAACACCAGCAGAATGATTTGATCCATGACTGAAATAGGCCATATCAAAAAAAATATCAACATCTTTGTAACATTTTGTATGTATTTACATAATTATTTTTTACATGATCAGAGCTAACAGTTTCTTCTCTAAATATATATAGTTATTTACTTGCTGTATAGCATTTTCCCTCTCAACCCTACCCTGCTACAAAGGGACGGTATGCTACTACTATTGATCCACTATCCGATCATTGAGAGTATCTCTACCGCTCCTGCTGTCTCTAGAGAGTTGAAAACAGCAGTTCTGGGACAGGTAGCACGTCGGGTGAACAGGTCAGGGTTCCATAGCCGCAGGCAAAACAGTTGAAACTGGAGCAGCAGCACAGCCAGGTGGACTGGGGACAGCAAGGAGTCATCATGCCAGGATGTCCTGAGGCATGGTCCTAGGGCTCAGGTCCGCCGAGAGAGAGAAAGAAAGAAAGAGAGAAAGAAAGAGAGAGAGAATTAGAGAGAGCATACTTAAATTCACACAGGACACCGGATAAGACAGGAGAAATACTCCAGATATAACAGACTGACCCGAGCCCCCGACACATAAACTACTGCTGCATAAATACTGGAGGCTGAGACAGGAGGGGTCAGGAGACACTGTGGCCCATCCGATGATACCCCCGGACAGGGCCAAACAGGCAGGATATAACCCCACCCACTTTGCCAAAGCACAGCCCCCACACCACTAGAGGGATATCTTCAACCACCAACTTTCCAGGCAGAGACAGCAAGGGCGGTTCGTTGCTCCAGAGCCTTTCCGTTCACCTTCACACTCCTGGGCCAGACTACACTCAATCATATGACCTACTGAAGAGATGAGGTTTTAGTAAAGACTTAAAGGTTGAGACCGAGTCTGCGTCTCTCACATGGGTAGGCAGGCCATTCCATAAAAATTGAGCTCTATAGGAGAAAGCCCACCCTCCAGCTGTTTTCTTAGAAATTCTAGGGACAATTAGGAGGCCTGCATCTTGTGACCGTAGCGTACGTGTAGGTATGTACGGCAGGAACAAATCAGAAAGATAGGTAGGAGCAAACCCATGTAATGCTTTGTAGGTCAGCAGTAAAACCTTGAAATCAGCCCTTGCCTTAACACGAAGCCAGTGTAGAGAGGCTAGCACTGGAGTAATATGATCACATTTTTTGGTTCTAGTCAGGCAGCCGTATTTAGCACTAACTGAAGTTTATTAACTGCTTTATCCGGGGAGACGGAAAGTAGAGCATTGCAATAGTCTAACCTATAAGTAACAAAAGCATGGATACATGTTTCTGCATCATTGTTGGACAGAAAGTTTCTGATTTTTGCAATGTTATGTAGATGGAAAAAAGCTGTCCTTGAAAGTCTTGATATGTTCGTCAAAAGAGAGATCAGGGTCCAGAGTAACGCAGAGGTCCTTCACAGTTTTATTTGAGACGACTGTACAACCATCAAGATTAATTGTCAGATTCAACAGAAGATCTCTTTGTTTCTTGGGACCTAGAACAAGTATCTCTGTTTTGTCTGAGTTTAAAAGTAGAAAGTTTGCAGCCATCCATCTCCTTATGTCTGAAACACAGGCTTCCAGCGAGGGCAATTTTGGGGCTTCACCATGTTTCATTGAAATGAACAGCTGTGTGTCATCCGCATAGCAGTGAGTTAACATTAAGTTAACATTATGTTTTCGAATGACATCCCCAAGATGTAAAATATATATTGAAAACAATAGTGATCCTAAAACGGAACCTTGAGGAACACCGAAATTTACAGTTAATTTGTCGGAGGACTTACCATTCACAGAGACAAATTGATATCTTTCAGACAGATAAGATCTAAACCAGGCCAGAACTTGTCCATGTAGACCAATTTGGGTTTCCAATCTCTCCAAAAGAATGTGGTGACCGATGGTATCAAAAGCAGCAATAAGGTCTAGGAGCATGAGGACAGATGCAGGGCCTCGGTCTGACGCCATTAAAAGGTCATTTACCACCTTCACAAGTGCAGTCTCAATGCTATGATGGGGTCTAAAACCAGACTGAAGCATTTCAGATACATTGTTTGTCTTCAGGAAGGCAGTGAGTTGCAGCGCAACAGCTTTTTCTAATATTTTAGAGAGGAATGGAAGATTTGATATAGGCAGATAGTTTTTTTTTCTGGGTCAAGGTTTGACTTTTTCAAGAAGCTTAATTACTGCCACTTTTAGTGAGTTTGGTACACATCCGATGGATAGAGAGCCTTTTATTATGTTCAACATAGGAGGGCCGAGCACAGCAAGCAGCTCTTTCAGTAGTTTAGTTGGAATAGGGTCCAGTATGCAGCTTGAAGGTTTAGAGGCCATGATTATTTTCATCATTGTGTCAAGAGAAAAAGTACTAAAACACTTGAGTGTCTCCCTTGATCCTAGGTCCTGGCAGAGTTGTGCAGACTCAGGACAACTGAGCTTTGGAGGAATACGCAGATTTAAAGAGGAGTCCATAATTTGCTTTCTAATGATCATGATCTTTTCCTCAAAGAAGTTCATTAATTTATTACTGCTGAAGTGAAAGCCATCCTCTCTTGGGGAATGCTGCTTTTTAGTTAGGTTTGCGACCGTATCAAAAATAAATTGTATTTTTTTATTGTTCTTATTTTCCTCAATAAAGTTGGAGAAATAGGATGCTTGAGCAGCAGTGAGGGCTCTTCGATACTGCACGGTACTGTCTTTCCAAATAGTCGGAAGATGTCCAGTTTGGTGTGACGCCATTTCCGTTCTAATTGTCTGGAAGCTTGCTTCAGAGCTCAGGTATTTTCTGTATACCAGGGAGCTAGTTTCTTAAGACAAATGTTTTTAGTTTTTAGAGGTGCAACTGCGTCTCGGGTATTGCGCAAGGTTAAATTGAGTTCCTCAGTTAGGTGATTAACTGATTTTTGTCCTCTGACGTCCTTGGGTAGGCAGAGGGAGTCTGAAAGGGCATCAAGGAATCTTTGGGTTGTCTGAGAATTTATAGCACGACATTTGATGCTCCTTGGTTGTGGTCTGAGCAGATAATTTGTTGCGATTGCAAACGTAATGAAATGGTGGTCTGATAGTCCAGGGTTATGAGGGGAAAACATTAAGATCCACAACATTTATTCCATGGGACAAAACTAGGTCCAGAGTATGACTGTGGCAGTGAGTAGGTCCAGAGACATGTTGGACAAAAACCCACTGAGTCGATGATGGCTCCGAAACCCTTTTGGAGTGGGTCTGTGGACTTTTCCACGTGAATATTAAAGTCACCAAAAATTAGAATATTATCTGCTATGACTACAGTCTGATAGGAATTCAGGGAACTCAGTGAGGAACGCTGTATATGGCCCAGGAGGCCTGTAAACAGTAGCTATAAAAAGTGGTTGGGTAGGCTGCATAGATTTCATGACTAGAAGCTCAAAAGACGAAAACGTTTTAAGATGCTTAATGTGAGGCTGGAAGGAAAGTGTACAGTCTAACCAGACACCTAGGTATTTGTAGTTTCCACATATTCTAAGTCAGAACTGTCCAGAGTAGTGACGTTTGTCAGGTGGGCGGGTGAGAGCATCAATCAGTTGAAGAGCATTCATTTAGTTTTACTATCATTTAAAAGCAGTTGGAGGCCACGGAAGGAGTGGTGTATGGCATCGAAGCTTGTTTGGAGGTTTGTTAACACAGTGTCCAAAGAAGGGCCAGATGTGCACAGAATGATGTTGTCTGCGTAGAAGTGGATCAGAGAAACACCAGCAGCAAGTGACATCATCGATACAGTGGGGAGAACAGGTATTTGATACACTGCCAATTTTGCAGGTTTTCCTACTTACAAATCATTCAGAGATGTGTAATTTTTTATCATAGGTATACTTCAACTGTGAAAGACAGAATCTAAAACAAAAATCCAGAAAATCACATAGTATGATTTTTAAGTAATTCATTTGTATTTTATTGCATGACAAGTATTTGATACATCAGAAAAGCAGGACTTAATATTTGGTACAGAAACCTTTGTTTGCATTTACAGAGATCATACGTTTCCTGTAGTTCTTGACCAGGTTTGCACACACTGCAGCAGGGATTTTGGCCCACTCCTCCATACAGACCTTCTCCAGATCCTTCAGGTTTCGGGGCTGTCGCTGGGCAATACAGACTTTCAGCTCCCGGCAAAGATTTTCTGTTGGGTTCAGGTCTGGAGACTGGCTATGCCACTCCAGGACCTTGAGATGCTTCTTACGGAGCCACTCCTTAGTTGCCCTGGCTGTGTGTTTCGGGTCGTTGTCATGTTGGAAGACCCAGCCACGACCCATCTTCAATGCTCTTACTAAGGGAAGGAGGTTGTTGGCCAAGATCTCGCGATACATGGCCCCATCCATCCTCCCCTCAATACGGTGCAGTCATTCTGTCCCCTTTGCAGAAAAGCATCCCCAAAGAATGATGTTTCCACCTCCATGCTTCACGGTTGGGATGGTGTTCTTGAGGTTGTACTCATCCTTCTTCTTCTTCCAAACACGGCGAGTGGAGTTTAGACCAAAAAGCTCAATTCTTTGGTCTCATCAGACCACATGACCTTCTCCCATTCCCCCTCTGGATCATCCAGATGGTCATTGGCAAACTTCAAACGGGCCTGGACATGCGCTGGCTTGAGCAGGGGGACCTTGCGTGCACTGCAGGATTTTAATCCATGACGGCGTAGTGTGTTACTAATGGTTTTCTTTGAGACTGTGGTTCCAGCTCTCTGGAAGGTGATCAAATACTTATGTCATGCAATAAAATGCAAATTAATGACTTAAAAATCATACAATGTGATTTTCTGGATTTTTGTTTTAGATTCCGTCTCTCACAGTTGAAGTGTACCTATGATAAAAAATGACAGACCTCTACATGCTTTGTAAGTAGGAAAACCTGCAAAATCGGCAGTGTATCAAATACTTGTTCTCCCCACTGTATATACAGAGAAAAGAGTCAACCTGCGAATTGAACCCTGTGGAACCCCCATAGAGACTGCCAGAGTTCTGGACAACACGCCCTCCGGTTTGACATACTGAACTCTATCTGAGAAGTAGTTGGTGAACCAGGCAAGGCAGTCATTTGAGAAACCAAGGCTACTGAGTCTGCAGATAAGAATGCTGTGATTGACAGAGTCGAAAGCCTTAGCCAGGTCGATGAAGACGGCTGCACAGTACTGTCTTTTATCGATGGTGGTTATGATATCGTTTAGGACCTTAAGCGTGGCTGAGGTGCACCCATGACCAGCTCGGAAACCAGATTGCATAGTAGCGAAGGTACGGTGGGATTTAAAATGGTCAGTGATCTGTTTGTTAACTTGGCTTCCAAGATGTTAGAAAGGCAGGGCATGATGGATATAGGTCTATAACAGTTTGGGTCTAGATTGTCTCTCCCTTTGAAAAGGGGGATGACCGCGGCAGCTTTCCAATCTTTTGGGATCTCAGACGATACAAAAGAGAGGTCAAACAGGCTAGTAATAGGGGTTGCAACAATTTCAGCTGATAATTTTAGAAAGAAAGGGTCCAGATTATCTAGCCCAGCTGATTTGGCCGGGATAGGGGTAGCCATGTGGAAAGCATGGCCAGCCGTAGAAAAATGCTTATTGAAATGATTTCTTATCGTAGATTTATCAGTGGCGACAGAGTTTTCTAGCCTCAGGGCAGTGGGCAGCTGGGAGGAGGTGTTCTTATTCTCCATGGATTTTAGTGTCCCAGAACGTTTTAGAATTAGTGTTACAGGATGCAAATGTCTGTTTGAAAAAGCTAGCCTTAGCTTTCCTAACTGACTGAGTATATTGGTTCCTGACTTCCCTGAAAAGTTGCATATCGTGGTGGCTATTCGATGCTAATGCAGAACGCCACAGGATGTTTTTGTGCTGGTCAAGGGCAGTCAAGTCTGGGTTGAACCAAGGGCTATATCTGTTCTTAGGTCTACATTTTTTGAAAGGAGCATGCTTATTTAAGATGGCGAGGAAAGCACATTTAAAGAGCAACGGGATGAGGTCAATATCCTTCCAGGATACCCGGGCCAGGTCGATTAGAAAAGCCTGCTCGCTGAAGTGTTTTAGGGAGCATTTAACAGTGAGGGGTGGTCGTTTGACCGGGGACCCATCACGCACACAGGCAATGAGGCAATGAGGCAGTGATCGCTGAGATCCTGGTTGAAGACAGCAGAGGTGTATTTAGAGGGCAAGTTGGTCAGGATGATTTCTAAGAGGTTATGGTTTTAGGGTTGTACCTGGTAGGTTCATTGATAATTTGTGTGAGATTGAGGGCATCTAGCTTAGATTGTAGGACCGCCGAGGTGTTAAGCATATCCCATTTTAGGTTACCTAACAGTACAAACTCTGAAGATAGATGGGAGGCAATCAATTCACATATGGTGTCCAGCATACGGCGGGAGGCTGAAGAGGGTCTATAACAAGCGGCAACAGTGAGAGACTTGTTTCTGGAAAGCTGGATTTTTAAAAGTAGACGCTTGAATTGTTTGGGCACAGACCTGGACAGTATGACAGAACTCTGCAGAATATCTCTGCAGTAGATTGCAACTCCGCCCCCTTTGGCAGTTCTATCTTGTCAGAAGATGTTATAGTTAGGGATGGAAATTTCAGGATTTTTGATGACCTTCGTAAGCCATGATTCAGACACGGCTAGGACATCAGGTTTGGCGGAGTGTGCTAAAGCAGTGAATAAAACAAACTTAGGGAGGCGGCTTCTAATGTTAGCATGCATAAAACCAAGGCTTTTACGGTTGAGAGAGGTACTGGGGGCTGCAGGGCCTGGGTTAACCTCTACATCACCAGAGGAACAGAGGAGGAGTAGGATAAGGGTACGGCTAAAGGCTATAAGAACTGGTTGTCTAGTGCGTACTGAACAGAGAGTAAAAGGAGCAGATTTCTGGGCACGGAAGAATAGATTCAAAGCCTAATGTACAGACAAGGGTAGGGTAGGATGTGAGTACAGTGGAGATAACCTAGGCAGTGAGTGACGATGAGAGAGTTTTCGTCTCTAGAGGCACCAGTTAAGCCAGGTGAGGTCACCACATGTGTGGGGTGTGTAACAAAAGGCACATTGGGCAGGGCTAGTGGCTCTACAGTAAAATAAGACAATAATCACTAACCAAGACAGCAATAGACAAGGTATATTGACATTAGGGAGAGGCATGTGTAGCCGAGTGATCATAGCGTCCAATGAGTAGCACTAGATGAGTCAGGGAGCCAATTCTGTAGTCGCTGCTACGATGGGCGAGCTGTAGACACCAATTGGCTGGTGAACCTCTTTGGCTAGCTCCAGGCTAGCTCCAGGCTAACTGGTGCTTGCTTCGGGACAGAGACGTTAGCCAGGAGTAGTCACTAGCTGCTAGCTAGCTGCTGTGATCCTGGTTAAAGGTTCAGAGCTTGCGGTTGGAATCCGGAGATGTGGTAGTGAAAAAGCAGCCCGATATGCTCTGGGTTGATATCGCGCTGTGCAGACTGGCAGGAATTGACCGGGTTGAGGCTGGCTGATGTTCGAGTTAACGAGGAGGACCGCTAGCAGTGGCTAACTGACTACTAGCTAGTTAGCTGGCTAGCTTCTGATGGGGGTTCCTGTTCAAAATTATAAAAATAGCAGAACCATACCACATTGGGTGAGGTGGGTTGCAGGAGAGTATATTCAGTCTGTAGATGGAAAGTGAGATTAAAATACATACGAAATATATACGAAGAAGACGATATTTACACGGGACAGGACGGGACAAGACAAAAACACACGTCCAACTGCTACGCCATCTTGGACAGAAAGCTTTAGTTCCTTCACACACACACATTGAATTAGAGGATGATGCATCTGGAAGTGGTCTGAAAATAATAAACATGAATACAATGGCATCAATACTAAGACAAGCCACATTCATTTAGCAATAACAAACAAGATACATAGCTCTCATCTGATAAAATAACCCAATGACTGAAACTAAAATATAAGTAGCTAGCAACATCAGACTAACCAGCTAACAATGCCAGATAGCTCGCATAAAAATTAGATGCATAATGCTGGAATAATGATGCAAATATACTTAAACTAACGTTATTGACAACTTTGTCATTCAAACATATACCTTTACTTACAGTTTTGTATTCACGCACAGTGATGAATAAATTGGTCAGAAAGGAAATGACGTCCAAAACGGAGATTTGTGTTCACAATAGTAGGTGGCGAGCTGCACTTGGTAATGAACTAAACACTCTGCCAGCTTATGATAGCTTTGACGTCATCACTGAGTTATTAAAGGCTACAACATTGTAACCAGATGGAAAGTCTGTTCTAGGTGACCAGGTTCTTCTGCATCGTAATCGAGGATCGCTGGGAGCTGCACCAGCCGGGCCACTGGTCGTAGGTAAGTCTAACACTTGGCCTGGATGGGCCACTGGTCGTAGGTAAGTCTAACACTTGGCCTGGATAGCAGCAGTCCTAATACGTCCATCAGCTCCAGGGTAAGTTTGAGTCACCTTCCCGACAGACCAGAGAGCTCGAGGGAGCTGAGTGTTCACGATGAGAACCACTTGATACACAGTAAGTTTCCTCCCGTCCTTACTCCACTTCTGTATTTCCTGTAGACTTGGCAAGTAATAGCGAACGAACTGGGACCAAAAGTGATCGGCAAGGACTTGGCTATATCTCCAGCGGCGTTTCACTAGGATGTTACTGGAGTCATACAAAACCTGAGGAAGAGATGCATCATAGTGTCCCATGAGTAGGAGGCTGTAGGAGGCTGTGTGACGGGATCTGGTTCCGCGACATCGGAGATGTTCCTTCAGGTGGGGGGGCCATCACTTTGAAGGCCTGACGCAGTTGTTGATCTCTTCCAACGAAGTTCATACCATTGTCCGAAAGAAAATCAAAACGCTTGCCCCTGAAGTGCAATGAAGCATCTTAGAGACATCAGGTAGGCCTTGGCATCCAGGCTCTCCAGGAGGTCCAGGTGGGTGCAGCGGCTGCTCAAAACTTTTGTAGACGATGCCCCATCTCTTTTCATTGCGTCATCCGATATTTATGTTGAATGCTTCGAAACAATCCACTCAGGGACAGTAGAAGGGTGGCTTGTACAGTCGCAGACGAGCAAGAGGTATCAAATCAAAATCAAATCAAATGTATTTATATAGCCCTTCGTACATCAGCTGATATCTCAAAGTGCTGTACAGAAACCCAGCCTAAAACCCCAAACAGCAAGCAATGCAGGTGTAGAAGCACGGTGGCTAGGAAAAAATCCCTAGAAAGGCCCAAACCTAGGAAGAAACCTAGAGAGGAACCAGGCTATGTGGGGTGGCCAGTCTTCTTCTGGCTGTGCCGGGTGGAGATTATAACAGAACATGGCCAAGATGTTCAAATGTTCATAAATGACCAGCATGGACGTATAATAATAAGGCAGAACAGTTGAAATTGGAGCAGCAGCACGGTCAGGTGGACTGGGGACAGCAAGGAGTCATCATGTCAGGTAGTCCTGGGGCATGGTCCTAGGGCTCAGGTCCTCCGAGAGAGAGAAAGAAAGAGAGAATTAGAGAGAGCATATGTGGGGTGGCCAGTCCTCTTCTGGCTGTGCCGGGTGGAGATTATAACAGAACATGGCCAAGATGTTAAAATGTTCATAAATGACCAGCATGGTCGAATAATAATAAGGCAGAACAGTTGAAACTGGAACAGCAGCACGGCCAGGTGGACTGGGGACAGCAAGGTAGGTCTGCCATTTGTATTTGTATTTATTATGGATCCCAATTATCCAAGACAGCAGCTATTCTTCCTGTGTTTTGCCAAAATTAAGGCAGTTATGCAATTTTAAAAACATTACAATACATTCGTAACAAAATTCACAACACACTAAGTGGAACTTCAGGTGGAACTTCAGGTACACGCTATCTTTGGCATTGCAAACAGGTGTGCTGAAACTCCCAGATGGCTTCCCTTCCCCACAGAATCCAGTATCTATGATGCAGTTCCGCCAGAACCCTCTCTGGGCCGGGATGGAGGAGAGTCTTGTTGAAATCTTGAATGAGTAGCTTGGTCAGCAATTCCAAGATGATGGGGTGCATAGCATCCATCTCCAGGTGCTCTGCTCTTCATAGTCTACCGCCAACTCTAAGTAGTCCTGAATACTTATCATACTAAGGAGGCAAGGGAACCAGATGACTGTTAGAAGATGGGTTTGACATGTTGGCCTTGACCTCTTCAGGAAACTATTCCATCTGAGCTTGCTTCAGGAGGAGATTCTCTATGTAGTCTGCTGCTTCGCTAGGTGAACTGGAGAGTGGATTGGTCGTGCTGTGTAGGGATCTAGTTGTTGCCTTCATGAGGTCTTTCCATGTATCACTTGCTGATATCTGGGAGCTGAGGACTAGGACTGACAGACATGTCCGCAGAAGGCTGATTTTTTCAGTTTTCTGTCATCAGTCAGAAGCAACAGACATTGAAGGCCACTGATCTGTTGGAGGAATTCAGGGCCTTGGTACCATTGATGTGGTTGGACCAGCTCTTTCAAGATAATGCCCCAAGTGACATCATCAGCCAGGTTGTTTGCGATATCCATCTACCTCCAGTTGGCTACATCCTTAAGGTTCTGAATCTCTGCAACACAGACCCATATCCTCTCTCTGATAAATAACAGAATATGTGGAGGTCTCTGGTCGACTTTGGATTGTCAGCATATGGTGGTGCGTAAGTTCTGGGGAGTTCCACCTGGACAAGGTCAGGAATGTCTTGTTCCCAGACAAGCCATCTGTCCAACAGGCTCTGAGGTTGAATGGGGTTGTCCGAACGTATCCCTTCCTTCCACAGGTCCTGGATGAGTACCGTGGCTCAACTTGTGAAAGGCCTAGTGGGTCGTACTGATAGGCGAGCATGCTGTAGATATGACTCATTGTAGGTTTGGAGCTCTCCACAGTGCAGTGCTTGTATCCCAAGGAGTCTCTGAGGCAGTTCCAACTTAGCCCCAGGGTTGGTTCCTGGAGATCCGTGCTACTTTGGGAAAGCCACAGTTCTCTTCTTTCCTATCTTGCCTCGAGCAGTAGGTGCTCGATGACAGCTGGTACATTGCTAGCCCACTGGTGTATCTCAAAGCCTCCAGTATGGAGCCACTGCCGCAGTCCATTAACAATGTTTCTTGCAAGCCTCCCGGGTGGTGCAGTGGTCTAAGGCACTGCATCACAGTGCTAGCTGTGCCACAAGCTCTGTCGTAGCCGGCCGCGACCGGGAGGCCCATGGGGTGACGCACAATTGGCCCAGCGTCGTCCGGGTTACAGAGGGCTTGGCCGGCAGGGATATCCTTGTCTCATTGCGCACTAGCGACTCCTGTGGCGGGCTGGATGCAATGCACGCTGACCAGGTCGCCAGGTGTACGGTGTTTCCTCCGACACATTGGTGCGGCTGGCTTCCGGGTTGGATGTGCATTGTGTCAAGAAGCAGTGCGGCTAGGTTGGGTTGTGTTTCGGAGAACGCATGGCTCTTGGCCTTCACCTCCTCTGAGTCCATACGGGAGTTGCAGCGATGAGACAAGACTGTAACTACTACCAACTGGATACCACGAATGTGGGGAGAAAATGGGATTAAAAAACACTATGTTTCTTGCTTCATCGGCAGAGGGGATGCTTCAAAGGCAGTTATCCACGTAGAATGACACCTCGGCGGACTTCACAAGCTCTTGGTTGACTCCTATGTTGTCCTGAATGTGTCTTGCTGAGCATAGATGGCGCAACAGGGACTACAAGTTGTGCTGAATCGCAAGACCTCCCACTCATAGCTGCTCGGTTCTTCAGTTTTATTCATGTTCCGAGGTGAGCTGGGGGATGTCTTTCTCTCTGTGAACGGGGCCGCATGGATGGGTCAGGTGCATTCTTATGTGTTCGATCTATATCTTCTGGTGGTTAACTCAATCCGGCTTGAAGGACCATGAATTAGAGGATGATGGCTCTGGAATTTTTACACTGATTGAGTAGTAAGTTATGGAGATTGTACTCTTATTAGAGAGACGGTGAGACAGTTCCTCAGTATATGGTTATTTAATGTTGATTGGAGATTAACAATGTATGTTTTCTGATATGACCTTAAAAAATCTATGCTTGTTTTCTCATGCACCATTGACCCAGAAAAATGTGCCCTAGTGGGTGTCAATCCCCTGGACATTCATGTGGCAGAGTTAAAACACTATGTCCAGAGAGAGACAGAAGTGGTGAAGGTAGCTAGGGATGTGGTGAAGGAGCTTGAGGAGCTGCCATCTCGCGTCCCACTGGCCCTGGCTGAGGTGGGCTAGCTTGGTTATATCTAGAAACACTTTTTGTTTTTGTTTTACTATTCTATTAGAAAACAGTACAAAATTAATATCAATTCATAGGGACTAACGGCCCTTTCGTAAAATGTGTTTAAGATTGGAAAAACATTATCAGGTTCTTGGTCTTTACATTGGAACATTTGTTTTTGGTTCTATGCTACGTGTGTTTGAGGAATTGCATACAGTATATCTCTACGAGGCCCGATTCCGTGTGTAAGAGTTGCCTCAGAAACTCCTTCGTCTTTCTCTGGAGTACCGCCTGAGGGAGTCCTCTCAGGAAGCCATCCAGGAGCCTGTCACCAAAGAGGGGCTCCCTACAGGCTCCCCTCCCCCCACGGGACAATGAAAAGTTGTTTCTCCCTTTCCTCCTCAACTTCCTCATCCTTACTTAAGCCGGCCCCCCTAACAGGTAACCACTGTCTTCAAACCTTACAGATATTTTATGTATGTTTATGGATCTGAGGTAAAAGCAGAATGATAATATTTTTTAAGGTCTGTTCTCCTGATAAATGTAAAATCTTACAGGCACATTTGAGGTCAGGCTTCTGGGATGTGAGGACTTGCTGAAATCCTTGCCAGGACGAGGCCAAATAACCAGCGCATCATCTGCTCCGGATAGCCCAACAGATTCCAAAGTTGACAGCCAACCTGATCACACAGAAGACCTCTTCTGTAAGTTCCTGTATAAAGAACCTTAGCCCTACTCATCCTTATTGCTATATTGAACATCCACTACCTCCTCCTCTCCTGCGGGGAGTGTACTGTGTATGTATGGTATTAAGTGCCCAGAGGGCTTGTGACTTCTTTGTTGAAGCTGTGGTTGCCGTGTTTGAATATCCCAAATACTGTCCCTGTAGAACCAGCTCTTCTGAATGTTATTGAAGTCAAGAAAATACAGGACAGTAATATCTGACTTTGTGTCTGGCAGTGGAGATGAGTGCAGTGTTGAAACTGGATAACAGAGTGGTGGGTTGCACCCACTGGAAACCTCTGAACAAGCAGGCCTGGAGACAAAGCTTCAGCATCCAACTGGAGCAGGCAAGTAGTGTCAATAGAGTGGGCAATTGATATTCTCATTGAAGTGGAAAGGGTGACTAGTTGAGCTAGTTCTTTTACAGAACACCAGGAGGAGCCATTGTTCTTCCCCTACCTGGTCGTATGGGAACTCAATGGAATGTGTTGTACATAGTCTGAATGTGTCTATATTGGTAAAAGGTCATATTAATTCTCAGTTGGGAGATTAAACATATATTTCATATTTGGACCCCCACACTCTTGGGAGCTGAGGATTGGGGTCTTCTGGTAAGAATGGAGGGTGACGTGTGCAGTCAAGCACCTGCGCCTGGAAGAGTTCCTGGACAACCAACAACATTTTCTGTGTTTGTGCCTGGAGCCCCAGTGTACACTGTTCACTGAGGTGTGATTTGTTTATAGTTCCGAATATGAGATGGCATAGCCACAGTGCGGCCTATCAATCAGATATCCATATGTTACACACTACTTAATTTTCTGGTGGCTTTGCAGATTCATTTAGTCAAACCTGTGATTGAGCACCAACCCAATCAAAGGTGCATTTTTTCAAAAGAGAAAGTTACTCTGTGTCACCTGCTTTGACTCTTTAGTCACAGATCGAATAGGCCTACTCATGTTACTGTTGATGATAGGTACAGTATATTGTATTGATGAATTGAACTTTCCCTCCACTCAGGGAAGAACTTCCTAAGTGTTGCCCAGATGAACAGGAACTTTGCCACATGGGGCCATCTGATGATGAGTGTCTTGCCTCAATGCAGTTCCTTCACCACTTTGAGTCTGTCTACTTCCTCTGATGTTGTAGTCAACCTGCCACTTTCCACCAATAAGGCCACTCTTAACCCCCTTACTGCCAGGGTGAGAGAAAGCACAGTGCTGCCCATGCAAACACAATACAGACAACGTGTGCATTAAGAACATCAACTGTAAAACAGTTATTGTGTGTTATGTGTTTTTAAGAATATTTGGTTATGGGAGTATATGTGGTATCATTATCACTGCATGATTTCCCTGACTATATACATGACCAACACTGTGTTTCTCTTTTCGCTTAACGTAAGTGAAGAGCAGTCATCTAAAACGTCTAGCACTGACCAGGGAAGATGCATCCCCAACATGATCTCAACAGCACAGAAAACACCACAAATTCCTACTCTGACAGAAAAAGTGGTGAACACCTCTACCAGCTCCACTGAACAGAAAACGGTGGGTGTCAAATGTCATTTTGGTAAAGTCTTGTGCATAGAGTCCTTTAGAAGACTTTGATGAAATGTTATTCAAATGAATGACAGGTTTTGTGGAAATTCTTACATAGGGACACTCAGTCAATCTTAAACCAATTGTTTATTGATTTAAGATGGTTTATTGTTTATTGTCAGCGCGCTGGAGAGGTCCCAACAAACTTAATGCACCATAGTGAACGTCAAATACACAGATAAATAATCGCAAATACACAAATATGTAATGTTATATCGTTTCAATGACTGGACATAAAACAGAATAAAGCCTTCCCTCTATCAATCTTTTGCCAGTCTCCATTCCCAGGAGAAGATGAAGAGGAGGTGCTTGACAGCATAGTTAATGTTCATTGTCCTGGATGTCTCTCTCCAGACTCCATCTCCATCACTCAAAAGGTAACCACCCCCCTTTTTCTGCTCATTTTCTCTCTCATATTTGCATATATTTGGAAACAGCTCAGAAAGAGTTTTGTTATGAAGATACCGGTGTTTGATTTGAACCCTCACCCTGTCTGTACATGCAGCTTCTTAAGAGGAATACAGACAAAAAACTGAGAGCCGGAGAGGGGGACGCAAATTAAGTCAAGGGCGAGCAATTTTTCAAGCTAGTTTAGTTCAAGTCATTTTCAATCAATGCTTTTAGATATACACTACTGTTCAAAATGGTTTATCATACCTCAGACAGAGCATCCCGGAGTTACGTCTTCACTGTTGACGTTGAGACTGGTGTTTTACGGGTACTATTTAATGAAGCTGCCAGTTGAGGACTTGTGAGGCATCTGTTTCTCAAACTATACACGCTAATGTACTTGTCCTCTTGCTCAGTTGTGCACCGAGGCCTCCCACTCCTCTTTCTATTCTGGTTAGCGCCAGTTTGCGCTGTTCTGTGAAGGGAGTAGTACACAGCGTTGTACAAGAGCTTCAGTTTCTTGGAAATTTCTTGCATGGGATAGCCTTCATTTCTCAGAACAAGAACAGTCTGACAAGTTTCAGAAGAAAGTTCTTTGTTTCTGGCCATTTTGAGCCTGTAATAGAACCCACAAATGCTGATGCTCCAAATACGCAACTAGTGTAAAGAAAGCCACTTTTATTGCTTCTTTAATCAGAACAACAGTTTTCAGCTGTGCTAACATAATTGCAAAAGGGTTTTCTAATGATCAATTAGCCTTTTAAAATTATAAACTTAGATTAGCTAACACAACGTGCCATTGGAACACAGGAGTAATGGTTGCTGATAATGGGCCTCTGTACTCCTATGTAGATATTCCATTTAATAATCTGCCCTTTCCAGCTACAATAGTCATTTACAACATTAACAATGTCTACATTGTATTCCTGATCAATTTGATGTTATTTTAATGGACAAAAAAATATTTTCTTTCAAAAACAAGAACATTTCTAATTGACCCCAAACTTTTGAACGGTAGTGCAGATGCATCAAGCGTATCTTTGAGATGCTTGTGGGAGAATAACTTATATTTTGTAACTTAACCCATATGTACTGTATCTATTTGACCAACAGACTAAATCAAATCAAATCAAATGTATTTATATAGCCCTTCGTACATCAGCTGATATCTCAAAGTGCTGTACAGAAACACAGCCTAAAACCCCAAACAGCAAGCAATGCAGGTGTAGAAGCACGGTGGCTAGGTATTCATTTTGGGTGCTGGTACTGTTTATCTGTAGGTGCAAAGGAGTGCCACAATACTTTTGAGCAAATATTCTATAAGAGGAACAGGAGCTCAAGCAGTAGAACATTTTAGGTGCTGGTACTCAGCTCCAGTGAGCTGCTGCCCAAGTCAAGAAAATGCTTATTATCCCTTGTGCAAATAGCCTACAGCTGGGTCTGTTCGGAGTTCACTGGTGCTGGAGGGCCCAGATTATTTTATACAATGTTGCAAGTTCGCTAGTGCTAGCTTCAGGCAAGACCCACATTAATAGTTGATACAATGTTTCAAGTTAGTTGCAGACAGGCCATATGTAGCCAATGCGATTTATAGGATATTTATACCTGCAGGCTCCAATGTTTTTATTTGTTAGCTTTATGTAGGCTATTTTTACATTGTTGGCAATGACAATAGAATGAACTTTTTAGGCTTGTATCATTTACATTTAGACTTGTATAGACTTTTGATTAACTACATGACAATGATTTTGAGATATGATGATATGAAGTTATTATAAATTAAATTGTTTCACAAAAATGTGCATACGAAAACCATAACTTCACGGAGATCAGTAGAAATTGTAAGATAAATTGGCACTCCACATGAGAAAGGTTGCCGATTCCTCCTGTAGCCTATTACTGGCAACTTCAGGAGAGTAAAGGCAGAATCTGTGAAAGCCAGCAGGTGCGGGAGGAGAATAGCTGGGTCTAGCTAGTGGTGTGAGGGCTGTGCTTTGGCAAAGTGGGTGGGGTTATATCCTTCCTGTTTGGCCCTGTCCGGGGGTGTCTTCGGATGGGGCCACAGTGTCTCCTGACCCCTCCTGTCTCAGCCTCCAGTATTTATGCTGCAGTAGTTTGTGTCGGGGGGCTAGGGTCAGTTTGTTATATCTGGAGTACTTCTGTCCTATTCGGTGTCCTGTGTGAATCTAAGTGTGTGTTCTCTAATTCTCTCCTTCTCTCTTTCTTTCTCTCTCTCTCTCGGAGGACCTGAGCCCTAGGACCATGCCTCGGGACTACCTGACATGATGACTCCTTGCTGTCCCCAGTCCACCTGGCCGTGCTGCTGCTCCAGTTTCAACTGTTCTGCATTATTATTATTTGACCATGCTGGTCATTTATGAACATTTGAACATCTTGGCCATGTTCTGTTATAATCTCCACCCGGCACAGCCAGAAGAGGACTGGCCACCCCACATAGCCTGGTTCCTCTCTAGGTTTCTTCCTAGGTTTTGGCCTTTCTAGGGAGTTTTTCCTAGCCACCGTGCTTCTACATCTGCATTGCTTGCTGTTTGGGGTTTTAGGCTGTGTTTCTGTACAGCACTTTGAGATATCAGCTGATGTACGAAGGGCTATATAAATAAATTTGATTTGATTTGATTCATCTTACTGAAGCATATATCACTTGTTGGCCTATCCCTCTATGCTGGCTCGGATCTACTACTCATGAGAATCCTCTCAGGATCCTTCCCCCTTGACGCATCTTCCTCTATTTTCTTCACTGTCTCAGCATATGACACCATATGCACTACTCTAACCCTGGTAACCTCAACCTGCCTCTCTCTCACCAGACACTTCTGACTCCCAGCCCCATGGGCACTCCTACAATTAACACATACCGCTTCTTTCCCAAATACTACACAATCTTTTGTCTCATGCCCTTCTGCACACTTCCCACACCTAGGAACCTCTGTGCTCCTGTAACAGACGTTAATCGCACTCTCCTTGCGTTGTGTTTAGTTCAAATAAATCACCCCAGCCAGTGGTTCCAGTTGAGCATTATTTATTTTGTGATTAAATAGGAAACAGCACGTTAGTTGTGCAGGGCAAAAAAAGAAGCGCCCTCTCACTGTCAACTGCGTTTATTTTCAGCAAACTTAACGTGTAAATATTTGTAGGAACATAACAAGATTCAACAACTGAGACATAAACTAAACAAGTTCCACAAACATGTGACTAACAGAAATGTAATAATGCGTCCCTGAACAAAGGGGGGGGGGGGGTTCAAATCAAAAGTAACAGTCAGTATCTGGTGTGGCCACCAGCTGCATTACGTACTGCAGTGCATCTCCTCCTCAATGACTGCACCAGATTTGCCAGTTCTTGCTGTGATATGTTACCCCACTCTTCCCCCAAAGCACCTGTAAGTTCCCGGACATTTCTGGAGAGAATGGCCCTAGCCCTCACCCTCTGATCCAAAACGTCCCCGACGTGCTCAATGGGATTGAGATCCGGGCTCTTTGCTGGCTATGGCAGAACACTGACATTCCTGTCTTGCAGGGTATCACGCACATAACGAGCAGTATGGATGGTGGCATTGTCATGCTGGAGGGTCATGTCAGGATGAGCCTGCAGGAAGGGTACCACATGAGGGTGGAGGATGTCTTCCCTGTAACGCACACAGTGTTGAGACAACAAGCTCAGTCCGATGATGCTGTGACACACAGCCCTAGACCATTTAATTTTTTTTATTTATTTAACCTTTATTTAACCAGGTAGGCAAGTTGAGAACAAGTTTTCATTTACAATTGCGACCTGGCCAAGATAAAGTAAAGCAGTTCGACAGATACAACGACACAGAGTTACACATGGAGTAAAACAAACATACAGTCAATAATACAGTATAAACAAGTCTATATACGATGTGAGCAAATGAGGTGAGAAGGGAGGTAAAGGCAAAAAAGGCCATGGTGGCAAAGTAAATACAATATAGCAAGTAAAACACTGGAATGGTAGTTTTGCAATGGAAGAATGTGCAAAGTAGAAATAAAAATAATGGGGTGCAAAGGAGCAAAATAAATAAATTAATTAAATACAGTTGGGAAAGAGGTAGTTGTTTGGGCTAAATTATAGGTGGGCTATGTACAGGTGCAGTAATCTGTGAGCTGCTCTGACAGTTGGTGCTTAAAGTTAGTGAGGGAGATAAGTGTTTCCAGTTTCAGAGATATTTGTAGTTCGTTCCAGTCATTGGCAGTAGAGAACTGGAAGGAGAGGCGGCCAAAGAAAGAATTGGTTTTGGGGGTGACTAGAAAGATATACCTGCTGGAGCGTGTGCTACAGGTGGGAGATGCTATGGTGACCAGCGAGCTGAGATAAGGGGGGACTTTACCTAGCAGGGTCTTGTAGATGACATGGAGCCAGTGGGTTTGGCGACGAGTATGAAGCGAGGGCCAGCCAACGAGAGCGTACAGGTCGCAATGGTGGGTAGTATATGGGGCATTGGTGACAAAACGGATTGCACTGTGATAGACTGCATCCAATTTGTTGAGTAGGGTATTGGAGGCTATTTTGTAAATGACATCGCCAAAGTCGAGAATTGGTAGGATGGTCAGTTTTACAAGGGTATGTTTGGCAGCATGAGTGAAGGATGCTTTGTTGCGAAATAGGAAGCCAATTCTAGATTTAACTTTGGATTGGAGATGTTTGATATGGGTCTGGAAGGAGAGTTTACAGTCTAACCAGACACCTAAGTATTTGTAGTTGTCCACGTATTCTAAGTCAGAGCCGTCCAGAGTAGTGATGTTGGACAGGCGGGTAGGTGCAGGTAGCGATCGGTTGAAGAGCATGCATTTGGTTTTACTTGTATTTAAGAGCAATTGGGGAAGGAGAGTTGTATGGCATTGAAGCTTGCCTGGAGGGTTGTTAACACAGTGTCCAAAGAAGGGCCAGAAGTATACAGAATGATGTGGTCTGCTTAGAGGTGGATCAGAGACTCACCAGCAGCAAGAGCGACCTCATTGATGTATACAGAGAAGAGAGTTGGTCAAAGAATTGAACCCTGTGGCACCCCCATAGAGACTGCCAGAGGTCCGGACAGCAGACCCTCCGATTTGACACACTGAACTCTATCAGAGAAGTAGTTGGTGAACCAGGCGAGGCAATCATTTGAGAAACCAAGGCTGTCGAGTCTGCCGATGAGGATGTGATGATTGACAGAGTCGAAAGCCTTGGTCAGATCAATGAATACGGCTGCACAGTAATGTTTCTTATCGATGGCGGTTAAGATATCGTTTAGGACCTTGAGCGTGGCTGAGGTGCACCCATGACCAGCTCTGAAACCAGATTGCATAGCAGAGAAGGTATGGTGAGATTCGAAATGGTCGGTAATCTGTTTGTTGACTTGGCTTTCGAAGACCTTAGAAAGGCATGGTAGGATAGATATAGGTCTGTAGCAGTTTAGGTCAAGAATGTCCCCCCCTTTGAAGAGGGGGATGACCGCAGCTGCTTTCCAATCTTTGGGAATCCAGACGGCACGAAAGAGAGGTTGAACAGGCTAGTAATAGGGGTGGCAACAATTTCGGCAGATAATTTTAGAAAGAAAGGGTCCAGATTGTCTAGCCCGGCTGATTTGTAGGGGTCCAGATTTTGCAGCTCTTTCAGAACATCAACTGAACGGATTTGGGAGAAGGAGAAATGGGGAAGGCTTGGGCGAGTTGCTGTTGGGGGTGCAGTGCTGTTGACCGGGGTAGGAGTAGCCAGGTGGAAAGCATGGCCAGCCGAAGAGAAATGCTTATTGAAATTCTCAATTATGGTGGATTTATCATGTGGTGACAGTGTTTCCTATCTTCAGTGCAGTGGGCAGCTGGGAGGAGGTGTTCTTATTCTCCATGGACTTTACAGTGTCCCAGAAGTTTTTTGAGTTAGTGTTGCAGGAAGCAAATTTCTGCTTGAAAAAGCTAGCCTTGGCTTTTCTAACTGCCTGTGTATAATGGTTTCTAGCTGCATATCACGGGGGCTGTTCAATGCTAATGCAGAACGCCATAGGATGTTTTTGTGTTGGTTAAGGGCAGTCAGGTCTGGGGAGAACCAAGGGCTATCTATATCTGTCATGATATCTATCTACCATGACGGACCCTCAACTTCCAAATCGATACCGCTCCAGAGTACAGGCATCGGTGTAACTCTCATTCCTTCGACGATAATCGCGAATCCGACCATCACCCCTGGTGAGACAAAACCGCGACTCGTCAGTGAAGAGCACTTTCTGCTCGTCCTGTCTGATCCAGCGACGGTGGGTTTGTGCCCATAGGCGACGTTGTTGCCGGTGATGTCTGGTGAGGACCTGCATTACAACGGGGTACAAGCCCTCAGTCCAGCCTCTCTCAGCCTATTGCGGACAGTCTGAGCACTGATGGGGGGTATTGTGCATTCCTGGTGTAACAGGCAATTGTTGTTGCCATCCTGTACCTGTTCCGCAGGTGTGATGTTCGGATGTACCAATCCTGTGCAGGTGTTGTTACATGTGGTCTGCCACTGCGAGGACGATCAGCTGTCCGTCCTGTCTCCCTCTCGCGCTGTCTTAGGCTTCTCACAGTTTGCAGTCCTCATGCCTCCTTGCAGCATACCTAAGGCACATTCAAGCAGATGAGCAGGGACCCTGGTCATCTTTCTTTTGGTATTTTTCAGTCAGTAGAAAGGCCTCTTTAGTGTCCTAAATGTTCATAGCTGTGACCTTATTTGCCTACCTTCTGTAAGCTGTTAGTGTCTTAACGACCGTTCCACAGGTGCATGTCGTTAATTGTTTATGGTTCACTGAAAAAGCATGGGAAACAGTGTTTAAACCCTTTACAGTGAAGATCTGTGAAGTTATTTGGATTTTTATGAATTATCTTTAAAAGACAGGGTCCTGAAAAAGGGATGTTTCTTTTTTTGCTGAGATATATATATACATATAAAACCAAATATTCCAATGCAAAGACTATTCCCTAAAGAGAATCAGGGGAATTTAAAGACCCTGTAATAAAACATGCCTGTTACATGTTCAGTACACTCAGTGACAATAAGAACCTCAGAAAGAAAAATCTTGGCCTACTTGACCTCTGACCCATTACCTCCATGGGGCCTCTTGAAGGTAAAACATAAAAATGGGCTAAATATCTGGAAAGCTACAGGCCAACTTGGATTCTAATCCTACACTCACACAGGTATTCCAATGAACTTTGTATGAAAAACCCTCTGTCAGCACAGTCTCTATGAGTCTCACTGGGCGTTTCCTAACCCAACCAGCCCCTGACCTGACAGGCCTAACTGAGTTATCATTACGGTTAAGCTGTTTAACTACAACCACCATTGGTGGGTCGCTGTCCACAGTCAGTGGATAGTCAAGGTCAAAGGTTATGTGACTGTTGCTGGAGCTTGTGCTACCAGGGGCATCTTCAGAATGCCTTTCTTCTTCAGAGGGTTCGGACATTTCTTCTCTAAAGGTTAGCTCTGGCACGCTTGTGCCACCAGTGGCACCCTCAGAATGTGGTGAGTTCTGAGGGTTCCTCGCCAGTGGCCCAACTTCCAGCACATTTGGGGTCTCTTCTTCAGAGGGGTCTGACTGTGTTTCACCAGAGGTCTGCTAGGATACCCACACACTAGTCCTCTCACCCATGTCCATTTCTGGTATATCATTCAAGGATGAGACCTCCATCTCTTCACTCTGATCCTCACTGTCTCCAGTATTTGGTGTCTCCAAGTAAGTGTCAGGGAGAGGCAAGAGGTTTACAGGTATAATCAGATTACGGTGGACTGTTTTCTTCTGGCAAGTCGACATGTTCTGTATCTTGAATATGTGGATGTCACTATTCTTCTCCGTAACAATATAGAGGTTGTTCAACGATCAGCCAGCTTCCTCTTTCCAAGTTCACCCTTATTCGCCAGCAGTACCCGATCACCGACCTCCACAGGAGCTCCTCTGATCTTCCTGTTGTAGAGGCCTGCATGCCTCTTCAGCTGTTTGGTTGCCGACATCTGTACCGTCTCCATGGCCTCCTTCAGGTCTCTCGTTAGGGACTTGATGTACTCGTCATAGTCTACAACCTGAGTCTTGCAGCATGGTACCAAACAGCATGTTGACAGGCAGACATGAGGTTCTCCCAAACATCAACTGGAATGGGGCTTGGCCTGTGGTTTCATGGACTGTACAGTTGTAAGCGAAGGTCAACGACTTCTGGGGCCACCTGTGCTTCGCTCTCGTAGGTAAGGCCCTGATCATGTTTCCCAGCGTTCTGTTGAACCTTTCGACTCCCCCGTTCCCCATCGGATAGTAGGGAGTCATGTGCGACTTCTGGACTCCTGCAGCACTCAAAAACTCAGCAATCAATTTACTTTCAAAGTTGGTCCCTTGGTCGGAGTGGATACGGCGAGGAAAACCAAACACACAGAAGATGTTGTTCCACAGCTGAAGGGCCACCGCTTTAGTTGATTGGTTCGAACACAAGGCATGGTCAATCTTAGTAAAATGGTCAGTAACGACCAGAACATCCAAGGACTTGATGTTGGAGTCTTCAGCAGACCAGAAGTCCACACACACAAACTCGAGGGGCTCAGTCATGATGATGTTCTACAATGGAGCTCTGGTCTCTTTCTCGTGGGCCTTACTGAACACACACCCCTTGAAGCTCTTGATGTACTCTCTCACGTCAGACTCCAGACCATGCCAGAAGAACCTTTGTCTCGTTAGGTACAATGTCCGCTGTTGCCCCTGATGACCGGCTTCATCGTGGACACCCAGACTGTTGCCCTTATAGAGGTGGGTACTACAGTCTTCTTCTTTGACAGTGAACTTTTGGTAACACGATATTGTACACTCATTTTCACAGTGAGCTTCTCCCAGGTCTTCAGAATCTGCAGCCTTGATTGGTTCGTGGCCACGTTCCCTCCTAGAAGGTCTCCAGCCCCTGTCCACGTAGAAATCAACTCTGGCTAGTGCATCATCTTGACGCTGCTTGGATTTCAGGTCATCACAGGACAGCACTCTCACATCTGACATCTCAGATGGCACCAGTGACTAAATGAGCTGAGGCAGTAGCAGTGCACAGTAGACCAGCCTTCCCTTGTGACTTCAGGACTGCTGACACTGCTTTCTTTGACAGAGAACCAGGAGAGGGATAGGAGGTAGTTTGGTAGTTCATTACAATTTCACAGGAATCTTCCTCAATTGACGGTGAGCAGCTCTCGAGGTCAAATGGGTGGTTCGAACAGTGGAACACATGTTGCACCTTCTCAGCATGTACTCCCGCAGCTTCTTCCAGCACCTGGGAGAGGACAGCCATTAATAGATGCATCTACAGACAGCAAAGAAAGGTCTACTAAGTCATGGTGGGCTAGCATGACCTGATCGAGGAGAGCTTGTTTTAACTGACTGAAGGCCTGTTTGCACTCACCAGTCCAGTCTGCTGCGAGTTTCCTATGTATTCCCTGTTTTTTCTTGCCCTTTCCATAGCGTGGCGCCTTCGTTCCAGTTGTCAGCTCATGCAGCACCCCTCAATGAACTGCTGGTAATAAACTATCATTCCGAGAAAGGACAGAATCTTCCCCTGGGAGGGCACAACCGTGTTATCCTCAATGAGATCCTCCTCTGTCATCTCTGGATTGGCTTCACTTTTTCTGGGTCTGTGGCGAACCTCCTTCACTGATGACATGCCCCAAGAACCACACTGACCTCGTGAAATGGAATTTCTTTGGAGCCAATTTCAGATCATGGGCTTTGAGAAGCTCAAAAACAGACTCCAAACGTTTCAAAGTTCTTCAGTCGGGGCAAAAACCAGCACATCGTCCAGGTAACAGAGAAGGATAGAAACATGTTGATCCCCAAAAATGCTCAACATCATCCTCATGAATGTAGCTGGACAATTGCAAAGGCCCTGTGGAAGATGGCTATATTCATATAACCCAGAAGGAGAAGTGAAGGTTGTAAACTTCTTGTCGTCTTCATGCACCTCCACAATGTAGTAGCCAAGAGGTCAAATCCATCGTAGAGAAGAAGGCATAACTACCCAGGGCCGCCAGAGCATCAACTTGGTGAGGTCGAGGGTGATTATCCTTTACGGTGCGAGCATTGAGCCATTGGAAATCTGTACACAGTCTCAGATTGAGACTTCTTCCAGACCAGCACAAGCGGGGAGGCATACTCACTGTTGGATTTCCTGATTATCTCTCGCTCTTCCATGTCATCCAAGGCCTGCCTGAGCTTGTCATAATGGTTAGGGGAGAGCCTACACTTAGGCTAAAAGGCTTGGTGCCACTGAGGCTGATGCGATGGACATAACCAGTAGCCATTCCGCAATCTAGTTTGTGCCGGTAGAAGGTAGACTCGTAGCGGACTAAAAGATGAACTAGCTTGGCCATACACAATTGTGACACCTGAGTGGACTCAATGTCAATGTCACCTTGCCCTAACTCGTCACTCTGTGCGGTTTGAAGTCAGTCAATGGTCAAGCTGTCTGCACTACCAGTGAGGGATTGACAGGAACCCAGCCATTGCTCCACAATGTCGCTACTGTTCTCCCCACTAATTTTTTTCGAAGCAGAGGTGGTGTGAATAACAATGATCTATTGTGCTGTGATTTGCGTCCTCACACTTATTTGCAAAGATGGGTTCGCCCTTCTCCTGGGCCTCCTCTGGAAACAGTTATAGGTTGCTGTTGCCTCTGCTCCAAGACCAGTTCAAGCATGGCAATTAAACAATACAATGCCTTGGATGAGCCATTTGTGGGTTGCACCAGTCTCTAACAAGACCAAGAATCGACACAGAAAAGTATATAAAGAAACGTCCTCATAAATAGCTCTGTTGCCACCGTTTGGTGAAAAGTAGCGTCACACTCACGTTCATTGGCATGGGTAAATTACTACCATAACAGGGTCACTAAATAATCATACTGTCACCACATACAAGTAATGGAGCGTATATTATATTTCCCCCACTCACTCATGCTACAAAGAGCTGAAAATTCTGCACGCAGGAAAGAATGAGAATCAGTTCATATGCACATGCTACCAACCCTTTTACATGCCCATAAGCTCAACACCTGTAAAATAATTGAGTCTGCTCAAGCTCTTATGGGATAACAGAAATATACTCACTTTAGTCAGGCAAAGCCTCATCAACCCAGAACCTTGTTTCACCACAGTACCAAACACCAGGAATCTTCCCTTCAGTTGGTCCATTTTCAGCTACCCCGGTAATTATTCCTTTCAATGGCACCCTTTTCTTGATAAAGCAATAACTATAGGCCAATACAATGTATGTTTCACACAAATAAACTCAAGGTTAATAATAAAATAAAATAAATGTAAACACTGAATCTTTGAAATACCCACGTCCAAGTAAAGGGACACACTCAAGGAGTCAAGAAATACACCAAAGAAGTGAATATTACATATCATTTTAATTTATTTGCTCAAAAAACATTGTACCAAATGGTCTATTAAAAAATGATTTAACCAAAGTTGAAGTGGTTTCCAACTTTGTATCCAAAGTTAATGCAAAACCTTCAAATGTGTCTCCAATATTAAAGTGCATTAGTGTTCATCTACACAAAGCTCTAAAATCAAGTTTTGGTTTTTAGGTACAACATTGATTAAGTGACCTGACAACCAAAAGAAGTAATTAATTAACAAAAGGCACCAATGTAAACTAACAAACTATTAAAATATATATAGAGGACAAATAGGCAAAATTAACTCAATAATTTAAAGCTCATGTGAACTTATTTTGCAAACATACCCACTTAATACATAATGGTAAATATGGCTCTTCAGTTAGTTTTCCAAAACAAGTCAAATTTATAAGCATAAAGCCAGTTACTGCAATGTTCTGAAAAAAAAAACGTAATGTCACTGTCAACATCAGACAAAAAAAACAGAATAAATATTAGATTGATATGGACATCAATACTTCACTCAATCAGAAATACAGCATCAATTCAGTCAGAAACGGCAGTGTGAATAAATTAGTAATCTGTAAGGATTGAGAAGGGAAAATATTCACCATGTGATTTTGTCCTATTGCCTACATACAGGGAAGGGAACACTAATTAATATAAATGTTCATATCAGGCAAAGACAAAAGCAGGTGTGGGGAAAGAACCAATAACTACTCACAAAACCTGTTAATGCTAAGGAAAATGTCTGAATACATCATGTTAGACTGGGCATAACTGAAGTGGTTTCTACTTAAGGGGATTGGTGCAGTTTGAACTGTTGCATAACCTGATTTAATGAGTGAAGCCATAGAAACAGGACAATTTTAGAGGCAATATACCACAAACTGGCAACAAGAACAAGAATTGGTCCCCAATTATGGTGTTACTCACTCAGTTGGGTAGATATTCAACCAACATTCATTATAGAATTCTGGTCCTAACTCAACAATTGAGCATCTAAATAAACAACTAAATAATAGCAGCAATAGCAATATTGAGAGAAGCTCCCCCTTCCCCCTGTTTCAGCTCACAGAGTTGATACCATTTAATTCTGTTGTCCCTTGTTCTCCATCTTCTGGCATTCACAGAATGAGATGGCTCCATAAAACCTCAAGTAGCAAGAGTCACAGATTTCTTAGCCTCAACGGAGTGGTTGAAGATCCATTCAGATGTTGGGTGTCACCTCATCTCGACTTAACTCCCAGCGACATTTTCAGGTTCTCGTACACCACATAGCTGATGCTGACAGCTGGAATGACCTTCAGGAAGTTAGGGGCCAGGCCCCTGTAGAGACCAGTGGCCCCCTCTGTCTGGATGATTTGTTTGAAGAGCCCTGACATTGTCATCTGTGGGCTGCCCTCCAGCATGGCTATAGGAGATAAATCAAAGTCAGCATTAGAGCCAGAGAACAGAAAAACTTGTCATTTATAACCTCATCTAAATAAAATGAGGAAAATATGATATATTCCAATAAGCAGTGTAAATTAGGTATGCATTGTTGAAGCTCTCACCTTGTGCCTGCATTCGGGTCCTGACAAGGGCCAGGGGGTAGCTGGCCAGCTGACCACAGGTGCTGGATACTGTGCCACATCCAAGCAGAACTAACACTCCCGGGTCAGTACTGTTGGCACCATACTTCTCTAACCAAGAGTTCTTCAATGTCTGTGGAAAAAGGAACATATTCATAGACTATTCCAAATGGAGCCTCCAATGCAGTGAAAACATGTAACTAGAGATTTGTAAAAGCCTTCTCTGGGTCTCTTACCTCATACACAGCCAGGTCCATTCCAGCGTAGGGGATGATGCCCATCATGTTGGGGATGAAGCCCTTGTAAAAGGCACGTAGTCCCTCTCTCCTGAAGATGCTCTTTGCACAGTCAGAGATGCCAGAGTACTGACCAGTCTTTCGCAGGGCAAGCCGTGTTTTCAGAACCTGGTGAGCAGGGAAAAAAAATTAAAACCTAGCAGGTGGCATGTAATCGGAACGAAAACATTGGCAGTACAAACTTTCAAATCACAAGTGTTTGTCCCCATCCTGATAAAAATCACAGGTGTAATCGTCCCCATCTGTAATGACAGGGCGATGACTGACGGCTGCTCACCTCCATGGGGTAGATGGTGCTCTGAGCGATGACTCCAGCCATCGAGCCAGCTACAAAACGCTCCAGGATGCCAAGTGTCTCCTTATCACTGCCAATCAAACGCTTGATCTACACCAGTGTCCGTTGAAAGGAAAGTGAGGGGATGAGATAAGATAGACACCGTTAGAACATAAACTTGGTCGTCACATACAGAATTTAGATGGAGTTATAATAAACGGTATACGAGTCCAGACTTTCCCTAAAATAAGTAAAATGATACAGGAGTGTTGTGTTGCATGTAGTACCTGCTCATAGGCCATGAACTTGATGGCGGATTCAGGGGCAATTTTGATAATGTTGATTCCATTCCCTCTCCACAGCGACCTCATCCCACCTTCTTTGATCATCTGGGTGAGCCCACTCATGATGCACATGTTGTTGCTACGGGAACCATGGACCTGACAAATCAAGAATATAAAACGTTTATCATACAGAAGTCAAATGACCAATTAGATAATTGGGGCCGTATTCCGACTTGATCTGTGTGCTTAATTTTCAGCCAAGTCTCCAATTGACGTCAATTAATGATTTAGACGAACGTTTACGTTGTGCAAGCTTATTATAACTCTGAATCGGCCCCTTCTCAAAACATTTATTCAGTTATTCAAGTAATGAGGCATTCGCTCTGAGAATGTAAGTACAATGTGGAACAAGTCAAAGTGTACTGGGGTCAGTTGCACCAACCCACAGATGACTTGTTCAAACAGACCCACTGACGTCAATCGTGAGTCCACACTTTGCTATCACGTAAAATCCTATCTACTCACTCCTGACTTATCTGCCGCTGCAGCCAATCACATCTCAACAGAGAAGGTGTGCTGGCTCTCAGACACAGTAATTGGTCGGCTGGATGAGCCAGGGGGGAACAAACAGCCACTAGGACCCTTGACCCCATGTTTTGGGACATTAACCCATGCATTAACCCATGTATGACTCTTAGGTAATCGCTCTTGCAACAGTTCTGTTATTTGCCTACAAGTTATGCAAGATGCCCACTTTCACTCAACAATGAACAGGTAGGTGTACCATTCCTAGGACTTAAAGTGTTGTTGGGAATACAGTGCTGTGGTGGTATCGAAGACAGTAGATCAAGGGCTTCTTACCTGCATGAGTACTTTGAGTCGGTCTAAGGGGGCGGTGAATGTTCGGGACACTGCTCCTGCACCTCCGCCTGCTACCAGATGCCTCCACCACATGCCTGTCAGTTTCTCCTCTGTCGTGAAGTCATCAGGCACCATCAGATTGTCGCCTACGTCAAACAGCTAGAGAGCAGACAGATTGAACATTAGTATAATTATCCACTAGCCCATTTATTTTGTCCCAAAATACATTAGTTATCCAAGAGCAGCTGCAACAAGAAGTTTAGTCAAGCTATAAGGGGCGAGCTGACATTTTCAGTGTGTGGGATTTCTAAGGCCTCATGTTTAGACAAACCATTCACCTAGAGGTGACTAGGGACAAGCAGTATTGACAGCTAAATGTGCGTCAGAGAAGACTCTGCCCTCATCCCTTTAGAGCAAAGGTCACAGGTTATGAGGCTTTAGGTCAGTTGACTTAATGTTCCGAGTTAGGAAGCAAGTTGGATTCTACACGTTTCATGTTCTGTTATTTTTGGGACACTGCTGTGTAATCAGACATTAAACCAGTTAACACATAAGGGTGCTTCTGCTTTAATGCCGTGGTTCGGACTTGACGTGCAGTCCTGATATTATGAGGGTGAAGACTGAGGGGAATGTTCCCTACTTGTAAGATTGTTTGTTGCACAATGACCATCTACGTCAGCCAGGGAGCCTCCCCAGACATAGTTTAAGTCCCAAGAGAGGTAGGTGCCTTTGCAAAATCCATACCAGAGTACAGGCTTTATACCTCTTTACCATGCCAGCACCAAATCACTAAATGAAAACTATTTAATGATAGGCAAGAACTTAGAAAATTGGCAGCACCAGTTATGCAAGTGTAATTAATACTACTGCCACATGTTAGTCTGGCCAAAGTGACTCAAGAGTAAATGCTGCTTGACATTTTGCCTGGCTTTTGTGTTAGGTGGTCATCTCATCTCCAAGGGAGTATGTCTGAATATTTTTAGCCCCAGCTCAACCTATAAAGGCTGTTCTGTAGCTTTTGGCACATTGGAGAGGTAAGCAGGCTAAGATTTAGAAGCCGGCTCGCTCATTAAGGCGTACAGTATTTCAATACCCCTCCCACACGCTGCCCAAGATCACACTGTCCCATGAAGGTGGTTCTAAGAAGGCATGGGATCATTTTATTCTCCTCCTACCTCTTTACAAATGTGATGATGTTACATAAGGGATAATTAAACGTTGTATTGACATTTTATATAAGGGGGTAATTAATTTAACCCGTAATTTTTTTTTAGCAGAATCTTGTATTAAGAGCTTTCCTGTCCACCAATTAGTAACAAATATTAATTGGTGACACACATCCATTCCGTGTTTATCTATACAATAGGATTAACATGACCATTCACAATATTGAACTTCAAAGGCTATTGTCAGTGGATACAGAGTGTACTTAAATTCATGTTAAATATAATTCAATTCTCTGCTTTGTGGATAGCTATTTTACATCCTCCCTCACCGTGGAGTGTTTCCAGTAGAGGGTGATCTCAGGGATGTTGTTCTCTTTGGGCTGTAGCAGAGGGTAGTTGCTCCACTCATTCCAGTCAATGGTCATTGTTCCATTCTTATCCATGCTATTTAAAAAAAAAACAGATTAAAACAAAACCATAAACTCTTGAGAATATGAATCAAACTGGTAATAATAGCTATACTGACAACATTGACCAAAATCATAAGGAAACACCGTTTCATCCTAATACCTTACCTCTGTAGGACCTTCTCTGCATGCTGCTGGGATATGTGAACACCAAGGTCCTGGAGAGACTGCATGATCTCCTTAGAATCCATTTTATCTGAATCACAACGGAAGACAATTCATCACAATTCCACCTGAATCCAAACTAAATGTGTATTTTATGGTAGCTTAGGCATGTTCTGAAACTAAGTTCGGATTTGTGCATAATAGCATACCAGCTCTCCTTCTGTCCAGGTTCTTGAAGACGAGTTTCAGATCTTTCTCCTGATCTTGCAAATAGTGAACAAACTCCTCAAAGACCATCTGCCCATCCAGGTCATTGTCTGCATTTTTCACCGCTTTCTGCAGGGGCAAAAAACTAAATGATCAACAAAATTGCTTTCTTATAACAGACACCATGGAGGACAATAGAAAATCAAACGACAAAAGTAAACCCAAGACTGGAGCTTATCTGGAGGGGGACAATACTATTTGAATGCATGTAAGCACCTGACAGGAGGGTAAGGTGACTGTTGTGTGAATAATTTGTAAGTCGCTCTGGATAAGAGCGTCTGCTAAATGACTTAAATGTAAATGTAAATAATGTCAAACAGTGCATTTCTCATCACCTCAATATGCAGCCAAGACAAAGCACTTCAACAATGTCTCTGATCGAGGCAAAGAACACCAAGGCCCTATGTTGAAAGCCATTGACTCAAACCTAGGCTAACCCGTCCTTCATTTAAAACTATTTTGTCCCATGTTTAAATGCCATTGTATGTGAGAGAGAACAACGTGTATTCACTTTCAAAATGTGACATTGGGCCTGTAACATGGACAGAAAGAATTCTCCCAATGGGAGCGTTGTCACACGTAACTGCCGAAATAAAGGGAACATTTGAGTAAATGAGGGACACAAAAGCATATTGAAAGCAGGAGCTTCTACACAGGTGTAGTTCCTGAGTTAATGAATCAGTTGACCCAAATCATGATGAGATGTTGTGTATAACAATACTCAGTTGCCCATTATTTTGGCCACCATGGCTAAGATCTCAGTGACATTGAAAGAGCAGTCTCAAAGGAGCGTAGGGGGGTTAAAGGATGTGTGTGTCAGTCACCAGATCCCAACCCAATTTATGGGAGATTCTGGAGAGGTGTCTGAGACAGTGTTTTCCACCGCCATCAACAACTCTCCAATAGATTCTACAAGTGTCTGTTACTCTATGCCAAGGCGCATTGAAGCTGTTCTAGCGGCTTGTGGTGGCCCAACGCCCTGTTACGATACTATGTTGGGGTTTCCTTTATTTTGGTAGATACCTGTAGTTCAAGACAGTAGAGCAAATCACACCAGGCCAGCAACTCAACTGCTGATGCCTCAGTCTATTTTAGACCAGGTAGGTCGACGAGCTTAGCACAAGTTGGCAGGTCAAGTTGTCATTAAGGATATAGATACATGTCCACGACACTAATACCTATGCCTGAAGACACGAGGGCTCGAATCACGATGCCAACCTCGGCCAAGAACATCATGTCTTGCCTCTGTAGGGCACGCAGTCTTGAGGGTCAATTAACTAGTCTTGCATGCATGGGGCGGCAGGTAGTCGAGTGGTTAGAGCTCTGAACAAGGCAGTTAACTCACTGTTCCTAGGCCGTTATTGAAAATAAGAATTTGTTCTTAACTGACTTGCCTATTTAAAGGTAAAATAAAATAAAAACTAATTTAACAATTCCATCATGTTTCAATGATTTCTTAATGTGCCTAATTGACAACCCTGAATGGTGGTTTAGTGCTTAGGGTTACTGATATGCAATTAGACTACTAAGAGGCACATTTAAACTTAAACTAGAAGTGGTTGCCGGCCAAAGCCCAATGCACAATCAATGTAGAGAACAATAATAAAATTGTCTATGACTTCAGTGTCAGATTACAGTTTATGAATTATAAAACAAAGTCAAAGAATTTTAACATTGATGAAGCAAATGCAAATTCATTTTTCAAATATATTAATGAATATCTGGGGCCACAATTATCCCTCGGGGGAACTCCTTGAGCCTGTCTACATTATGTTATATGAAATTATGCGTTATATCTTGAATTTCATGGGTCTGAATCATTGTTGCATTCAATTCCTGCTGAAACCTTTAAACATTATGGTCTGATGTGGTGGATTACATGCAACACTATGCAGTAGGTGAGATTTTGACAAACACAGACTACAGGAAGGGGGGGTTGCATTTACAGGAAAGTACGACAGCATTGTTAAAAAACGTATAGTTTAGGAAAAAGACAAATTAAATCACTCAAAATGTAAAACTTGCTGTGAAGTTTGCAGAAGCATATAAATACATATGTAAAAGAAAAGAGTGCAAGTCTTACCTTTCGCCATTTCCGATAAATTGAACATTCTTGGGACGGTAGAAACACACTCAATTTGAAGAGCGACTTCAGCTCCGATGGTAGTCCATTGGACTCATAATACTCGAATTCAATAGGATCCGAATTCGGAACAGGCACATAAAGGCACAGGCCAAGCATGTTTAAATTTAAGATAAAGCCACTCCTCAATAAATAAATAAATAAAAAGTACACCAAAGATTGATAAATTCCCTAGGCGTGTTACTACTAAAACGCCGGTAAAGAAGTGCCTCGTATTATAGAAATCTATGAAACCACACCCTTCTGAAAATAGAGCCATTTTATTGGCTCCTATGATGATCTTTTTGCCCCCATCTCTCGGTAACGTCATTTGCTATCGACCAATCACTGCATCATTCAATTGACAAGCATTGATCTTGCGTGAAAGCTGCTCAATGACCCCCAACCCCTCCCTCAGACTATTGTGCCACGTTCATGTCCCATTCAGGAACTAGGAAACTCGGAAATGTCAGACTTGCTAACTGGTTGCACGCGTACTGCGTTCAACCAGTTAGCAATTCGGATATTGCCGAGTTTCCTAGTTCTGACTAGTAGTTGAACGCAGCATTAACCCTCTCTTACCCCAAACTACGGTTTGTTAGCCTACCCCTATGTCACATAGGCTATATTTTGGGAAAATAACAAACGTTTCCCGTTTGGAGATTCATCATGCCTTAATTGAAATTTGTGATATGTTAGTACTACAGGTTTTATAAGCAGAGTTTTACAAGGTGAAGGCCTATATGCTGCTTTGCAGTCTACCTCTACAATACATCATATACATGAGGTTATTAGATTGAAATTCATTAAATTCTTTATTTTCATCAATGTTTGTCATTCTATATTGTCATTTAAAGCTGATTGATTCTACCAGCAAGATGGTCTGAGTTCAGCCAACACATCATAATAGCAACTTTCTGAAAATGTCCGGCTAAGACAGAACAAGCAGATCCTTAGATTGTTCCTTAGATTGTTATTTAGCCTGGTAGTAACAATGTTAACAACTGCAAGAATTATGAGATAACAAACTGTGCCTTTTATCAAATCAAATCAAATGGTATTTGCCACATGCACCGAATACAACAGGTGTAGACCTTACAGTGAAACGCTGAATACAACAGGTGTAGTAGACCTTACAGTGAAACGCTGAATACAACAGGTGTAGTAGACCTTACAGTGAAACGCTTACTTACTAGCCCTTAACCAACAATGCCGTTTTAAGAAAAATAAGTGTTAAGTAAAAAATATAAGTAAAAAATAAAGATCCAATGCAGCTGTTTTTTTCTCAATATAAAATCATTTCTGAGTAACAATTAAGCACCTTACTGTGATTGTTAAAAAATATATATGCAATATATATATATATACACACTTTTTTAGCACAGAGAAATTTCTCAAGCAAGAGTTTTGCTAGGACAGTCTGTGAGTGGTCTGAGTGGGGAGAGGCAAATTGAAAACTATCTGTTATCGGCAGAAAGGTTCAGAACTTCTTATCGGTCTATTAACTAATTTACCATCTGGTGATGTCATCAGGCAGCCCAAAACTCCATCTCACCAAAACAGACTGACATTTCAGGCAGTCTTTTCAAACAGCCTTTGCACTAAAATGGCATAATCATCATTTTCACAATTTCACAGTATTATTCAAGCTCATAGTGTGGAAATACAGTATATATAAAACATAGGTACATTTTTGACTGCACTGGGGCCTTTAATATCGATACAGTATTATAAAAGGCTTAATAGTTTGGGTGGTTGGCTTTCTCCAGAGAATAAAATGTAATCAACAGATTAAAACTTTTATATTAGTTTAAAAAAAATCTTTACATGGGGTTTGTATGTCCTGCGAGGTCTGCATTTGCGAGGTCTGCATTTGTCCCACCAGACCACCAGGTACTATGGAACACCATGTATGTAATAAAATGATGACGACATGCCTAGACTTAAATGCCAGGTGACAAGCGTCAAGTGACGGATGTGCTGGAACAATGTCAAGGTTTTTGGTTAAACCACGTGGTGGACAGACAGCTGAGTCCAGGTGCGGTCTTGGGCAATAATTTGGCCCTGGCATTTTCTCCACACCAGCACACATCACTGCTCACTCCCCCAACACACTTTTGGGGTGACAATTAGACTATAGTTGCTATATTTTACTGTAAAAATAGGAATCAGAATGTCCAGAATTGTTTTTGGTTCAATAGAGATGAATTACATACATCTTTATGTGCACTAACTAATATCATAGGCTAATTCATTTGGGGTTCAACACACGAGGAAGTGGAAACTCAAAACACATTAACTATAATACCCACTGCTAGTAGCCATTTTCCATCCAACAGCAAATGTAAGGTCCTAAAAAAACATTGCAGTTGTAGGCTACTACCCATGAGGCATTTTGTGCGCCACTCCATATCTCAAAGCCATATCAAATATCTTGGTTGTAAAATACTTGCTACTGAGCTGTATATTGAATAAAAAAATACCTACAGAAAGCTGATACCCTCCCCTCTCTTCGAAAGGGACAAGGGGACAAAGCTTCTTAATTTGTGTGTTTCACGTAACTGCATTTTGAAATGTTATACAATCAGAACACATTTTTCTCTCGAGCAGGCCCCAAAAAGGGCACCGGCACAGGGGCAGACACATTCATTACAGGAATCATGAGGATAATATAATTTACTGTTTGACCAAATAATGCTTTTAGCTACCGTTTTTATATTTTTTTAATAGTATTTTATTAGGATCCCCATTAGCTGTTGCTGAAGCAGAATGCATCCTGAGGTCCACACAAAACATAACATATGACCTAATACAGAACATCAATAGACAAGAACACCTCAAGGAATGAACTACTCACATTTAAAATAAGAACAATAGAACCAAAAAAGGTCCCAGTGACAGTTACACGGATGCATACACTAGTATATATATATAAAGTACTAGTCAAAAGTTTGGACACACCAACTCATTCAAGGGTTTCTCTTTATGTTTTACTATTTTCTAAATTGAAGAATAATAGTGAAGACATAAAAACTATGAAATAACACATATGGAATCATGTAGTAACCAAATAAATTGTTAAACAAATCAAAATATATTTTATATATTCTTCAAAGTAGCCACCCTTTGCCTTGAGCGTCGCTGCACAGCTATTTTCAGCTCTCTCCAGAGATGTTCGATCGGGTTCAAGTCCGGGATCTGGCTGGGCCACTCGAGGACATTCAGAGACTTGTCCCAAAGCCATTCATGTGTTGTCTTGGCCGTGTGCTTACGGTTGTTGTCTGGTGGGAAGGTGAACCTTCATCCCAGTCTGAGGTCCTGAGCGCTCTTGGAGCAGGTTTTCATCAAGGATCTCTCTGTACTTTGTTCTGTTCATCTTTGCCTCAATCCTAACTAGTCTCCCAGTCCTTACCGCTGAAAAACATCCCCACAGCATGATGATGCCACCACCATGCTTCAAGGTAGGGATGGTGCCAAATTTCCTCTAGACGTGACGCTTGACATTCAGGCCAACGAGTTCAATCTTGGTTTCATCAGCCCAAAGAATGATGTTTTTCATGGTCTGAGAGTCTTTAGGTGCCTTTTTAGCAAACTCCAAGCGGACTGTCATGTGTCTTTTACTGAGGAGTGGCTTCGGTCTGGCCACTTCACCATAAAGGTCTGATTGGTGGAATGCTGCAGAGATGGTTGTCTTTCTGGAAGGTTCTCCCATCTCCACAGAGGAACTCTAGAGCTCTGTCAGAGTGACCATTGGGTTCTTGGTCACCTACCTGACCAAGGCCCTTCTCCCCCGATTGCTCTGTTTGACCAGGTGACCAGCTCTAGGAAGAGTCTTGGTGGTTCCAAACTTCTTCAATTTTAGAATGATGGAGGCCACTGTGTTCTTGGGGACCTTCAAAGATGCAGACATTTTTTGGTCCCCTTCTCCAGATCTGTGCCTCGACACAATCTTGTCTCTGAGCTCTACGGACAATTCCTTCAACCTCATGGCTTGGTTTTTGCTCTGACATGCACTGTCAACTGTAGGACCTTGTACTGAATACCATCCGAAGACCCTGTATATGTCATACATTACCATAACTGTTTCTGTATACTGCTGTATAAACTTACAGAGCGAATAAACTTTGTCTTTTAGACAAGTCTACATATTAGCTATATTGACGGACTAATCTACTTTGTTATTGAAACATGTTTCCTTCCAACAAATCAATTTTAAATGATACACCAAATCCTTGCTTCATTTGTTTGAGCAGTTAGACTGAAGCTAGTTTATTCAAATGTATTTCATGAAAATCACAATGAATTGATCCAGGAGTTGAAGTCAACACTATATTAGTTTCTGATGCAGCTGGAATCATTTAGTCACTTGTCAGTACACTTGTAAAAAACAAGATTATATAAAACACTACTATATGTACAGTGGGGCAAAAAATAATTTAGTCAGCCAGCAATTGTGCATGTTCTCCCACTTAAAAAGATGAGAGAGGCCTGTAAGTTTCTTCATAGGTACACTTCAACTATGACAGACAAATGGAGAAAAAAAATCCAGAAAATCACGTAGGATTTGTTATGAATTTATTTGCAAATTATGGTGAAAAATAACACCTACAAACAAGCAAGAGTTCTGGCTCTCACAGACCTGTAACAACTTCTTTAAGAGGCTCCTCTATCTTCCACTCGTTACCTGTATTAATGTCACCCGTTTGAATTTGTTATCAGTATATAAGACACCTGTCCACAACCACAAACAGTCACACTCCAAACTCCACTATGGCCAAGACCAAAGAACTGTCAAAGGACACCAGAAACAAACAGACATACAAGACCACTGATAATCTCCCTCGATCTGGGGCTCCACGCAAGATCTCACACCGTGGGGTCAAAATGATCACAAGAACGGTGAGCAAAAATCCCAGAACCACAGTAAATGACCTGCAGAGAGCTGGTACCAAAGTAACAAAGCCTACCATCAGTAAGGGCATTGAAGATGAAACGTGGCTGGGTCTTTCAGCATGACAATGATCCCAAACACACCGCCCGGGCAACAAAGGAGTGGCTTTGTAAAAGCATTTCAAGGTCCTGGAGTGGCCTAGCCAGTCTCCAGATCTCAACCCCATAGAAAATCTTTGGAGGGAGTTGAAAGTCTGTGTTGCCCAGCAACAGCCCCAAAACATCACTGCTCTAGAGGAGATCTGCATGGAGGAATGGGCCAAAATACCAGCAACAGTTTGTGAAAACCTTGTGAAGATTTACAGAAAGTTTGACCTCTGTCATTGCCAACAAAGGGTATATAAAAGTATTGAGATAAACTTTTATTGACCAAATACTTATTTTCCACCATTATTGTCACGCCTTGGTCTTAGTATTTTGTGTTTTCTTTAATTATTTGTTCAGGCCAGGGTGTGACATGGGGTTATTGTATTTTCGTATTGGGGTGTTTGTAGGCATTGGGATTGTGGTTGATTAGGGGTGTGTCTAGTATAGGCTTGGCTGCCTGAGGCGGATCTCAATCAGAGTCAGGTGATTCTTGTCGTCTCTGATGGGGAACCGTATTTAGGTAGCCTGGGTTTCACTTTGTATTTCGTGGGTGATTGTTCCTGTCTCTGTGTAGTGTTCACCAGATAGGCTGTAATTAGATTTCACGTTCCGTTTGTTGTTTTGTATTTGTGTAAGTTATTTCATGTATCGCGATTGTTTCATTAAAGACATGAGTAACCACCACGCTGCATTTCGGTCCGACTCTTTCGACAAACGAAGAACGCCGTTACAAATATTTGCAAATGAATTCATTAAAAATCTTACAATGTGATTTTCTGGATTTTTTTCTTCTCATTTTGTCTGTCATAGTTGAAGTGTACCTATGATGAAAATTACAGGCCTCTCTCATCTAATTAAGTGGGAGAACTTGCACAATTGGTGGCCCACTAAATACTTTTTTGCCCCACTGTATATGTACAACAGCTAGCAATATCTATACCACCATGCAGTTGTGAGCATACTAGGTATTATATATTATACAAAATCATCTAACTGAACATGGATTTGGTCCTGCCGTACATACCTACAGGTATGCAACGGTCACAAGACGCAGGCCTCCTAATTGTCCCAAGAATTTCTAAGCAAACTGGAGGCAGGGCTTTCTCCTATATAGCTCCATTTTTATGGAATGGCCTGCCTACCCTTGTGAGAGACGCAGACTCGGTCTCAACCTTTAAGTCTTCACTGAAGACTCATCTCTTCATTGGGTCATATGATTGAGTGTAGTCTGGCCCAGGAGTGTGAAGGTGAATGGAAAGGCTCTGGAGCAACGAACCGCCCTTGCTGTCTCTGCCTGGCCGGTTCCCCTCTCTCCACTGCAATTCTCTGCCTCTAACCCTATTACAGGGGCTGAGTCACTGGCTTACTGGTGCTCTTCCATGCCGTCCCTAGGAGGGGTGCATCACTTGAGTGGGTTGAGTCACTGACGTGATCTTCCTGTCTGGGTTGGCGCCCCCCCCTTGGGTTGTGCCGAGAATTTTGTGGGCTATACTCGGCCTTGTTTCAGGATGGTAAGTTGGTGGTTGAAGATATCCCTCTAGTGGTGTGGGGGCTGTGCTTTGGCAAAGTGGGTGGGGTTATATCCTTCCTGCGCTTTGGTCCTCATTCAATGATCGTGACACCCTTTCTGAGTTTTTCACCATTTGTTGCATTACAAAGTTGGATTGAAATAGATTTAATTGTGATTTCTTGTTATTGATCTATACAAAATACTCCATAATGTCAAAGTGAAAAGATAACGGTACAATTTCTTTCAAATTAATAAATATTAAATTGTCACGATTTCCGCCGAGGTTGGTCCCTCCTTGTTCGGGCGGCGGTCGACTTCACTGGTCTTCTAGCCATCGCTGATCCACCCTTCATTTTCCGTTTGTTTTGTCTTGTTTTCCCACACACCTGGTTTGCATTCCCTCATTACTCGTCTTGCATATAACCCTCTGTTTCCCCCCATGTCTGTGTGTGGAATTGTTATGTGTAAATGTATGTGTACTCCAGGCTGGTTTGCGCAGGGTTATTGTAACCCGTGTGTGTTTCTGAGTGCCGTGTTTTGTTCGCCTCAGTAAAGGGCTCCGTTTGCTACCCATTTCTGCTCTCCTGCGCCTGACTTCCCTGCAGCCAGTTACACACTCCTTTACATGAAATAACTGTTGCATAAGTATTCACCCCCTTTGTTCAGGTAAGCATAAATTAGTTTGGGAGTCAAATTTGACTTAACCAATCACATAATATTACATGTACTCACTGTGTGAAATAATAGGGGTTGACATTCTTTTTTTAATGACTACCCCTTCCTTTGTTCCCATATTGTCACGTTCGTATGAAGGAGACCAAGGTGAAGCGTGGTATGCGTACATTCTAATTTATTAAAAGAATGAACACTGAACAAACTAACAAAACAAACCAAGAAGCTAATATGAATAGTGCAGACAGGCAACTAAACATAGGACAAGATCCCACAAACACCAAAAGGAAAAATGGCTACCTAAATATAATCCCTAATCAGAGACAACGATAAACAGCTGCCTCTGATTGGGAACCATCTCAGGCCACCATAAACATACAAATACCTAGACCTACAAAACCCTAGACATAAAAAAACCCTGGACCATACAAAACCCCTAGACAATACCAAAACTAGCGTATCCACCCTAGTCACACCCTAACTTAATCAAAATACAGTATAAAGAAAACAGAGATCTCAGGTCAGGGCGTGACATACACATACAACATCTGTATGGTCCTGGTTTGATCTCTACAGTCCCTCTGTCTGAGCTGCTCTGGCCCTTGCTGTCTGTCACAGTCAAAGTGAAGCTGTACTTTCCCTCCACCAGGTTAGTGAGAAACAGCACCGCCTGGTGGTCGGAGTTGTTCAGTACATCCTGGAGGATGGAACACAATTAATTCTTCAGACAAGATGCATTTTATTTGCATTTGATCAATTACAAATGAGATTGTCTCATGCTGATGACACATTTCTTAATTCAAAGTCTGATTAAGACATTGAATAATGTGATAATTGCAGAATGTATTTTCTAGCTGCATGCAATGGCCTACATTACTGAAAAAATACATCTCAACAAACTGTTGTCTGAGCAGAACACAATTCTTATTCCAAATACTTCCAAGTAGCTCATTGTATGCAACTATTGTTAAGCAGAATGTTAATCATGAGAAATGCAAGAGTACGATAAGAATGCTTTTACTTAATACAACATGAAGAAGGAAATGTTTTCTAGATGGTATTTGTTAGTTTACTTACTTCGGGTTCATTGTGCTTGCCTGATCACCTAATACTTCATGATATTTTCTGTAAATATTTCTGTTATTCATTATAGCACCACGGAGTGGACTCGGTCTCTCACCCCTGCTGCTGGGCTACTGTCGTCACGGGTCCACAAGTAGCTGACTCCGCCCTTGTCGTCTGTGGAGTGGGAACCGTCCAGGGCTGCAGTCCGCAGGGGCAGAGAGATGGCCGGCCTGGACTGGACATGGGCTACTGGGGGCTGGTCTAACTCTGGTAGAGGGCAGACAAGAGACATTTAAGGACATTGTAGTGCCAAAGAGTATTCTGAAATACTCTGTACGCGGTTCCCACGCACCTGGTAAAACTATAGGTGAGGGAGTTATACTTTAGGTTATACTTCAAAGAGCACTGATATTCAGCTCGGCAAGACTTCAGTTGACAAAATATTTGAGTGCATCTCGTGAGACCATTACCTTGTAAAGCCTGTTTTTGAAAGCTTCATACAGTTCAGTCTCTGATACATTTCCTTTTAATATAGAATTGCCGACATAACTGTGTTTTTCTGCTAAAACTCATCTCAGCACCCAGAAAAAAAAGAGAAAAGGAAAATCATACTCTTATGAAACGAGAAAAACGAATTTAAACAAAAAAAATACAGAACAAACACACACACCACACACACACACACACAGGACAGTTACCCTCTCGGACGATGACTGACCGTGTCGGTGCTCGCCAGATCCCTCTCGTCCGTCACGGTCAGGCTGAACTCGTACTCGCCCACGTGGAGCCCCGTCACCGTGGCAACGGCGCCGTCGGCGTTCTCGATCTTCACTCCGTCCGGGCCCCTGAAAGGAGAGAGACGACCACCACAGAGTCAGACAGGTGGAGAAACAGCAGCTCCACTGTCACCACAGAGCACTGAACTGCACCATATAACACGAGGTGGAAAAGAAGAGAGCTCTAAAGTGTCATCTCCACTCACCATATTGCCTCTGGTAGTTGAACTAAGTGTCATTCAAGCACAGAGAACAGGGAGTGTGTCATTTGCCAAAGTGTGGTGTGTGTGTGTATGTATTTGGGAGTGTGTGCGTATGAGAGAAAGTGAGTGTGTGAGCATGCATGTAGTGGAGTGTGTGCACACGTCTATTGTGTCCGTCTGTGCATAGGTGTGTGAATACTGACTTGCTCTGTTTCCAGTGGTAGGTGGAGATATTCTGGTCATCCGTGCTCTTGCTGCCGTCCAGAGTGGTGCGGTCCACAGGTAGGGTCAGCTCCTTCTCTGGGCCGGGGTCCGCTACTGGGGGCTTATTGTTCTCTGAGGAGGATGGAACACAAGCAGGTACGGGGGAAACGTAGACTTTGGTGACACGAGGACAATATCCGTATTTTCATCGTTTGTCTCCGTTCATCAAGGTTAAAAAAACATCCATTCAGATATGTTATATAACAGCAATGAATGAGAGACAATGTGTGGCTTATTTCTTGTAAATCAGGCCAAGATATTCAAGCAATTACCACTGCAGTGGTGTTGAAATTAGCCATAAATACACATGATCTATATGCTGCTGATTTACCTGGCTGGACGATAACAGTGACCTGTGCCGTGTCCTGCTGTCCGGCTGTGTCTGTGACAGTGAGCTGGAAGGTGTAGTCTCCTTCCTGCATGGCAGATAGCTGCAGAGTGGGAGTCCGCACGCCCTATAAGTTGAAGAAAATAAGTATCAAGATGGGAGAGAAGAATTTCCCTTTTCTTGTTGGTGTCGAAATGAAGAATTTCCATTTTAAAACCACAAAAAAAGCTTTATTTTCAGAAAACAAAACACCTCAAATCCCCATGATTGCTCGGTAAGACATGTGCATGGTCCCTGACATGGCCACCTCTGGTGCTCCTCTCTCACCTGCATCTCCACCACCTTGCCCTTGCTCTCGGGGCTGAGCGACCACTCGTAGGCCAGCGGCTCGTGGTCGTCCGCGCTCTGGTTGCCGTGCAGCGTGACAGCGTTGCGCGGTAGCGTGATGACCTGGTTGGGCCCGGCGTTGGCCACCGGCCGGTAGTCCATGGCCTTGCTGACCGACAGCGTGGCCTGGGTGGAGCTCTGGGCCCCGTCTGAGTCCGTAACCGTCAGACTGAAGAGGAGAGAATAGGGGGGGGTAAGTTTGTGATAGGAATTTGTCTAACGTCCTTGCTTTTGTCTAAGACCTAGCCTTCACCTATGGCTGAAATGGGGAGAGGGGCAAATGCTTGTGAAATGATATGGAGGAAAACAGCTGAACAAAGAGATAGACGGGGAATACAAGATGGCATGCCCATAGAAACAACTAGGTATATTTAAGCAATATTTTTTTTATTTTTTAACCTTTATTTTACTAGGCAAGTCAGTTAAGAACAAATTCTTATTTTCAATGACGGCCTAGGAACAGTGGGTTAACTGCCTGTTCAGGGGCAGAACGACAGATTTGTACCTTGTCAGCTCGGGGATTCGAACTTGCAACCTTTCGGTTACTAGTCCAACGCTCTAACCACTAGGGGGTGTGGTATACGGCCAATATACGCCGGCAAAGGGCTGTTCTTACACGCAAAGCGGACACAGCCCTTAGCTGTGGTACCACAAACCCAGAGGTGCCTTATTGTTATTATAAACTGGTTACCAGCGTAATTAGAGCAGTAACAAGAAATGTTGTGTCATACCCGAAGTATATGATCTGATATACCACGGCTGTCAGCCAATCAGCATTCAGGGCTCGAACCACCCAGTTTATAAAAAGCATTATAAACTGGGTGGTTCGAGCCCTGAATGCTCTGCGTCGCGTCGTGCCTAAGAACAGCCCTTAGCCGTAGTATAGTGGCAAGATAAAGTGTGTGAACCCTTTGGAATTTCCTGGATTTCTGCATAAATTGGTCATAAAATTTGATCTGATCTTCATCAAAGTCACAACAATAGACAAAGTGTGCTTAAACTAATAACACACAAATTATTGAAAGTATGTGAACCCCAAGGCTAATGACTTTTCCAAAAGCTAATCGGAGTCCGGAGTCAGCTAACCTGGAGTCCAATCAATGAGATGAGATTGGAGATGTTGGTTAGAGCTGCCTTGCCCTATAAAACACTCACAAAATGTGAGTTTGCTATTCACAAGAACCATTGCCTGATGTGAACCATGCCTTGAACAAAAGAGATCTCAGAAGACCTAAGATTAAGAATTGTTGACTTGCATAAAGCTGGAAAGGGTTACAAAAGTATCTCTAAAAGTCAGTCCACGGTAAGACAAATAGTCTATAAATGCAGATATTTCAGCACTGTTGCTATTCTCCCTAGGAGTGGCCGTCTTGCAAAGATGACTGCAAGAGCACAGCGCAGAACACTCAATGAGGTTAAGAAGAATCCTGAGTGTCAGCTAAAGACTTACAGAAATATCTGGAACATGTTAACATCTCTGTTGACGAGGCTACGATACGTAAAACACTAAACAAGAATGGTGTTGGTGGGAGGACACCACGGAAGAAGCCACTGCTGTCAAAAACAAACCTTGCTGCATGTCTGAAGTTCGCAAGAGCACCTGGATGTTCTACAGCGCTACTGGCAAAATATTCTGTGGACAGATGAAACTACAGTTGGGTTGTTTGGAAGGAAACACAACACTATGTGTGGAAAAAAAAAGCACAGCACACCAACATCAAAACTTCATCCCAACTGTAAACTATGGTGGAGGGAGGATCATGGTTTGGGGCTGCTTTGCTGCCTCAGGGCAGGGACAGCTTGCTATCATCTCTGGAAAAATGAATTCACAAGTCTATCAAGACATTTTGCAGGAGAATGTTAGGCTATCTGTCCTCCAAATGAAGCTCAACAGAAGTTGGGTGATGCAACAGGACAACGACCCAAAATACATAAGTAAATCAACAACAGAATGGCTTCAGAGGAAAATGCGCCTTCTGGAGTAGCCCAGTCAGTCCTGACCTCAACCCGATTGAGATGCTGTGGCATGACCTCAAGAGAGAGGTTCACACCAGACATCCCAACAATATTGTGGAACTGAAACAGTTTTGTAAAGAGGAATGGCCCAAAATTCCTCCTGACCGTTGTGCAGGTCTGATCCGCAACTACAGAAAACATTTGGTTGAGGTTATGGCTGCTTAAGGAGGGTCAACCAGTTATTAAATCCAAGGGTTCACATACTTTCCCAACCTTCACTGTGAATGTTTACACGGTGTGTTCAACAAAGACATGAAAACTTATAATTGTTTGAGTGTTATTAGATTAAGCCGCCTGTTGGTCTATAATTGATGAAGATCAGATCAAATATTAAGACCAATTTATGCAGAAATCCAGGTAATTCCAAAGGGTTCACATACTTTATCTTGCCACTGTATCTTGACCATATACCACACCCCCCTGTCTTTCATTGCTGAAATATGTAGAGAAAAGACTGTGAATGCCCATGGAGAAGACAAGGTGACAGCGCCGGGAGCTGTACAACAGTAATGAAAGTGTCAGCACTAGGTAGAGAAACTACGAAGCGCCACATACCCATTGAGAAGACAAGGGAACAGTACCTGAATGTGTAGTTCCCTGGGACCAGGCCGGTGAGGGTGAGGATTTGGGTGTCTGCCGAGACCTTCTCCTCCCTCAGCGGGCCCTTCACCTCCTCCCAATGCCACGCCACCACCTTGTCATCGTCTGTGCTCTCTGATGGGGCCGAAACACAGGGAGAGGAGGAAGACAGGACAGGAAGAAGAGGGGGAAAAGAACCAGATAAAAACCGAACGGTCCATAAATGTCTAGGCCACCCTGCCTATACTTTTGCCCGTCTCAACCCTGACTACCAAAGTTTATCTCCCCATTGTTTTATGGAAGAACTGCACAGGGTGTTGACAGAGGGCCTTTGCACCAAACCAAAGATAAACATCTCGCATTCCAGGGTAAATACCGGTTCTTGTCCTAAAACGGTCTAGCTACAATGTCAATGTACGGCAGTAGAGCTATAATCTAAATAAATACACCCTTGACAAAATCTGTCTCTTTTTTGTAAGCAAAGAACTAGACAAGATGCGACATAAAATCCCCTTTGACATCCACAGATGGTGCAATTCCAGTTTATTTGATTTGATTGTGACCAACGAGACGGGTGAACTCACGGCTGCCGTCGATCACCGTGGAGCTGGTTGGCAAGGATATCTCCTGGAACTTAGGGGAAACCACAGCGACGGGCAGCTTGTTTATCCGCGGCTCTGTGAAGTGGAAGAGGTTAGCTAATTGGCTGAACGGTACAGTTGGGCCGTATTCATTAGGGCACGAGTAGCCAAACCCGAAAACGTGCATTTCTTATTGGACAACTCCAGGTAATCCATCCCTGTTTCAGTCTGCTATCCTCCGTTCGGTTCTAACGAACACGCCCCCAGGTAGGAGTCATTGTCGACGTTTCAGTATAGTAGCCCAATAAATGGAAAGTCGAGGGGGGTGACCTTTAAGATGTGACAGTTTACACAGGTTCCTACTGAAGAGAATATCAAAACACGGTCAATACAAGTCATGTTAGCTTAACCACCCCACCTGGTTTGACTGTGACGTTGACAAAGCCCTCTCCATATGCTCCGTCGCTGCCCACGGTCACCTCAAACTCATACAGCCCCACCGTCAGCTGAACACAAGAGCCAGAGAGAGGTTGAATTGGAGGGACCACAATAACAACGGTTTCTCATAGTATTACAGTATTACAGTACTGTATGAATGAATGTATGACTAGAACCAATCTCAGTTAAAAGAGGCCTGAGAGTTTGAACAGAGAGAGAGATGAGAGAGGTAACGGTTGAACTAATTCAAGGAGCTGTACCTTGCTGAGCTTGAGCGTCTCGCTGTGTTTCCCCTCCATCTCTCCACTGTAGTCTTTGGGATGAGTTCTCAAGAGCCAGTCAAATTCATAGTCGGTCCCTTTTCGAGACAGAGAGCAATCAAAGCCGAGGATGTAAGCTATGACCAATGGCATGCATGGATACAGAGCTCACCTTAGTGCCAGTCTGTTTTCTACGTTAGCTCAGTCGTGTGCCGTGGTCGTGCCAAATGAAACCGATAAGCTTATACAGAACTCGGGTGAGACGTGGACTACACGGGTTGTGTATTAATACAGGTGTATGATACAGTTTAACTAAGTAATAACTCAGGTGGGTTGAGTAGTCGTACCTTGCTTGGGCGCTGGCACCACAAAGGCGTTGAGTTCCACCTCGTTGCGCGGCAGCGTGACCTCCACACTTTCGCCTGCGGACACCACCAATTCCCGCACTGTCATGGAAACCACAGGATTTGCATGGATTGAAACGGAGGGCGGAAACACTGAAAAACAGAAGCTCATTCAAAGTGCAAACAGTAGACGTACATCTGCAGTGGGTGCCAGTTTATGAACGGGAGTAGATATTTAGAGCTACACGTTTCTTCCTTCCATGAAGACACGCCTCAGCACGTCCATTTTGTTATTAGTACATTATTAACCAAACAGTTGTCAATGGTGGCTTTTGAGGGACACTAGGTCAGAGTTCAGCGTCCACTGCCTTACCAGCCTGTGTTGGTGATGTAGTGACTGTAGGAGCAGTAGTGGGGAGCACAGAGCTGCTGTTGGAAGGTGCGTCTCTGGTGTCCTCCGACGTGGAGTTCTGCTGTGAGGGTGATGGAGCTTCTCCACTCCCATTGGTTAACTGACTGGGATTCTTATCAGATGTTTGAGGGAGGGCCACACCGCTGGCGATGTCGACCGTTGGAGCTGGACGCTCTGCATCCTTGGAAACCCGCTGTCAAGACACGGATGTACTTCATGAACTTCAGATAAGAATGGAAAAATGACGAGCGACATTGGCTACATTGTACAATCTTCAACAGGCTTCGTGAAGTAAACACTGCAGTTACAGTCGGAAAGTATTTAGACTTTTTTCCACTTTGTTACGTTGCAGCTTTACTCTAAAAAAGGGAATAAATAAGAAAATGTTCCTCATCAATCTACACACAGCACCCCATAATGACAAAGCGAAAACAGTTTAAAACTTCTTTTTTTAAACGTTTGAACGTTTATAAGAAATTTAAAACAGAAATACAATACCGGTCAAAAGTTTCAGAACACCTACTCATTCAAGGTTTTTTCTTTATTTGTACTATTTCTACATTGTAGAATAATAGTGACGACATCAAAACTATTAATTAACACATATGGAATCTTGTAGTAAAACAGGGTTAAACAAATTCTTCAAATAGCCACCCTTTGCTTTGATGAAAGCTTTGCACATTATTGGTATTCTCTCAACCAGCTTCATGAGGTAGTCACCTGGAATGCTTTTCAATTAACAGGTGTGCCTTGTTAAAATCATTTGTGGAATTTCTTTCCTTCTTAATGCATTTGAGCCAATCAGTTGTCTTGTGACAAGGTAGGGGTGGTATACAGAAGACAGCCCTATTTGGTAAAAGACCAAGTCCATATTATGGCAAGAACAGCTCAAATAAGCAAAGAGAAACGACAGTCCATCATTACTTTAAGACATGGTCAGTCAATACGGAAAATGGCAAGAACTTTGAACGCTTCTTCAAGTGCAGTCGCAAAAACCATCAAGCGCTATGATGAAACTGGCTCTCATGAGGACAACCACAGGAAAGGGCAACCCAGAGTTACCTCTGCTGCAGAGGATAAGGTCATTAGAGTTACCAGCCTCAGAAATTGCAGCCCAAATAAATGCTTCACAGAATTCAAGTAACAGACACATCAACATCAACTGTTCAGAGGAGACTGTGTGAATCAGGCCTTCATGGTCAAATTGCTGCAAAGAAACCACTACGAAAGGGCACCAATAATAAGAAGAGACTCGCTTGGGCCAAGAAACACGAGCAAATGGACATTAGACTGGTTGAAATGTCCGAATTTTGGATTTTTTGGTACCAACCTCCTTGTTTTTGTGAGACGCAGTGTGGGTGAACGGATGATTTCCGCATGTGTGGTTCCCACTGTGAAGCATGGAGGAGGTGTGATGGAGTGGGGTTGCTTTGCTGGTGACACTATGATTTATTGAGAATTCAAGGCACACTTAACCAGCATGTCTACCACAGCATTCTGCAGCGATACGCCATCCCATCTGGTTTGGGCTTAGTCCCACTATCAGTTTTTCAACAGGACAATGACCCAACACACCTCCAGGCTGTGAAAGGGCTATTTTACCAAGGAGAGTAATGGAGTGCTGCATCAGATGACCTGGCCTCCACAATCCCCCGACCTCAAAACAATTGAGATGGTTTGGGATGAGTCGGACGCAGAGTGAAGGAAAAGCAGCCAGCAAGTGCTCAGCGTAAGTGGAAACTCCTGTTGGGAGTTTGGAAAAGCATTCCAGGTGAAGCTAGTTGAGATAATGCCAAGAGTGTGCAACGCTGTCATCACGGCAAATCAAATCAAATTTATTTACATAGCCCTTCGTACATCAGCTGATATCTCAAAGTGCTGTACAGAAACCCAGCCTAAAACCCCAAGCAATGCAGGTGTAGAAGCACGGTGGCTAGGAAAAACTCCCTAGAAAGGCCAAAACCTAGGAAGAAACCTAGAGAGGAACCAGGCTATGTGGGGTGGCCAGTCCTCTTCTGGCTGTGCCGGGTGGAGATTATAACAGAACATGGCCAAGATGTTCAAATGGCCAAGATGGCAAAGGGTGGCTATTTGAAGAATCTCAAATATAAAATATATTTAGATTTGTTCAACACTTTTAATAACTACATGACTCCATATGCGTTATTTCATAGTTTTGATGCCTTCACTATTATTCTACAATGTAGACAATAGTAAAACGATTAAGAAAAACACTTGAATGAGTAGGTGTCCTAAAGCTTTTGACCGGTTGTGTACGTTATTTACACAAGTATTCAGTCTCTTTGCTATGGGACTCGAAATTGAGCTCAGGTGCATCCTGTTTCCATTGATCATCCTTCAGATGTTTTTACAACTTGGAGTCCAACTGTGATAAATTCAATTGCTTGGACACGATTTAGAAAGGCAAACACCTGTCTATATAAGGGCCCATAGATCAAAAAACAAGCCATGATGTCGAAGGAATTGTCTGTAGAGCGCCGAGACTGGATTGTGTCGAGGCACAGATCTGGGGAAGGGTACCAAAAAAACGTATGCAGCATTGAAGGACCCCAAGAACACAGTGGCCTCCACCCTTCTTAAATAGAAGACGTTTGGAACCACCAAGAGACTCTTCCTAGAGCTGGCCGCACAGCCAAACTGAGCAATCGGGGGAAGAAGGGCCTTGGTCAGCGAGGTGACTAAGAACCCGATGTTCACTGACAGAGCTCCAGAGTTCCTCTGTGGGGATGGGAGAGCATTCTAGAACAGGGGTTCTTAAACTTTTTACGTCTGGGACCCAAATGAGAAGTCCTGTGTTTTCCTGGGACCCAAGCTTATGAAAAACATGCAAATATTCATAAATATTGGTACATTTAATTAGTCTTATCCCTAAAACAAATGCAATATAGACAAATAACAATGAGATACACATAAATAGCTATTCATGTTTTCTTTTCCTCATTATACACACTCTTACAGCCTCCTGAGTGGCGCAGCGGTCTAAGGCACTACATCACAGTGCTAGCTACGTTACTAAGGATCCGGGTTCAATACCGGGCTGTGTCGCAGCCAGCCGCGTCCGGGAAACCCATGAGGTGACGCACAATTGGCCCAGCGTCGCCCAGGTTAGGGGAGGGTCTGCCTGGCCGGGATGTCCATGTCCCATCGCGCCCTAGCGACTCCTGTTGCGGGCAGGGCGCATGCACGCTGACACGGTCACCAGGTGTACGGTGTTTCCTCCGACACATTTGTGCGGCTGGCTTCCGGGTTAAGCAAGCATTGTGTCAAGAAGCAGGTTGGGTTTCGGCTAAGTTGGGTTGTGTTTCGGAGGACGCACGTCTCTCGACCTTCGTCTCTCCCGAGTCCGTACAGGAGTTGCAGCGATGGGACAAGACTGTAACTACCAATTGGATCTCCCAAAATGAGGGCGAAAGGGGTAAAAAAAAAATAATAAAATGTATTAAATTTAAAAAACACATTTACATATCTGTCTAGGTTGGAACTGTTGCTGTTAAACCACAATAAATAATTTTCATTCTGAACTGGAACAAACTGATTGGCGCAAGATGTTTGAAGCATCACACAGATGTAAACCAGAAAAAAAACACAGTCCTAATGAGAGGTATGTGACTGGTTGAAGTTTTCAACAAGCAGGTCTATTCTGGGCTCAGTTCTGTTCAGTGCAACCCTGAGGTCATGCTCAGCATTGAGACCGTTACTTGCTTTTTAAGTCATCCAGAGTTGAGAACCCTGACTGACATAGTTATGTGGTGCCAAACCGGATCAGACTGCTTTCTCAGTCAGTCTGGAGACGGCTTCCTGCAGTAAATGAGCAACCCAGAACTGTGTGAGTGTGTTTGCCGCAAAAAGCATCAATCACTTTTTTGGTTACTACATGATTCCATGTGTTATTTCATAGTTTTAATGAAGGCACTATTATTCTCCAATGTAGAAAATAGTAAAAAAATAAGAAAAACCCTTGAATTAGTTGGTGTGTCCAAACTTGACTGGTACTGTATGTAAATGTGATTTTTAATTTGTATAAAATGTGCAAACATTTCTAAAAAAAAAAACTTTTTTCTTTGTCATTATGGGATATTGTATGTAGATTGACGAGGGAATTTTTATTTATTTAATCCATTTTAGAATAAGGCTGAAACGTAACAAAATGTGGAAAAGGTCAAGGGGTCTGAATACTTTCCAAATGCACTGTAAGAGATTGCATAGCTTACATTAACACATCAGTTAGAGAAATATAGATGTCATCCATGTATAACTTTATAGAAGGGTATTTAGTCTTTGTTTTTAATCTACTCCGTCCCAGTGATCCCAGAAGGAAGGGTAAACAGGAATCTATGACTCAACTACAATACTAGAACTTTCCGTTGACTCACAGTGCTAGAAAGTTGGTCCGACCCACTTCCCTTTCCTGTAGGTGCTCGCCTCTGCCTTCTCCTTCGAGCTGTGGTGGTGCCCTTTGAAAACTGCTGCAGGAGCCCCAGGGACTCGATGTGGGGCTGGGGTAAAGACGTGACTTGACAGAGCCCGCTGTTGGAGCAACTCAGTAGGACACAGCGCCCCCCCCAGGCTCCACACGGCACTGCAGGCAGGCTCCAGACAGCATGATTCCCAGCAGCTGGCGCTGTTCCTGCCCACGGCCAGGGGGCGCCAGCCTAAACCGACCACACTGCTCCAGTGGATCCCCAACACTCCCCCCGGTCACCCGGCAGATCTCGGCAGATACACCTGGAGAGGGAAAGAGGATGAAAGAGTTGTTATAGAGAGTGTGTGTATATATATTTTTTATTTAACTAGGCAAGTCAGTTAAAAACAAATTCTTTTTTACAGTGACGGCCTACCCCGGCCAACGCTGGGCCAAATTGTGCGCCGGTCTATGGGATATAAAGAGGACGCGATCAGTGACTTTGCCATCTGGGACAGGGATTGGTATTTTCTGTGGGTGCTTGGGGCCAATGTTCACTCTAAGTGCACTGTAGGCCTACCGCTGGCCAATCGTATGGCTCAGATGACCATGTCTGCAGTAACGTAGCAGACATAAATGAAAGCTACAGCAAAGTTGATACTGTGAGATTTCAAAACATTTAAAACCATGACTAGAGACAGACTGTCAACGAATACAGCAAAGAGCTGCTGTTATGAGTGAGTTCATGTTTAAGTTCTTACTCAGCATTGACTGAGTGTTGAATACACTTTGTATTCAACACTTTTACAAGGCCTAAAATGATCATTCTTCCTATTTCCACTCAGCACCACAACAAGCAGTAATGAATGAGTAGGAAAGTGTATCTATATGCTTGAGTTGTTGTTTTTCTTATTAGTGGCTTGGGTCTTATTTAATATCGCTTTAATATTTCACTTCCTCTATTCATAGGAGTAACATACATTTGTGCGTGAGGCAGTAATAATGCGGTGAGAAGTGAGTCGCCCCATCAGCTGGAAGAAGGTGTCCCTTTAGGTCAGCGGAAGAAAGGGAGAGCGGAGGGATGTTGAGAGGCGGACCCTCAGTCTGCTGCTCTCTCCCCCTCCGCTGAGACTGACCCTCAGATGCAGGCACCATCAGCTCAGTAAAATACAAATAAAAAACAAATTATTTAAATGTATGCTCACTCAGCTGTGCCTCACATGTAATACAACAGCGGATCTATTACCGGTGTGATCATATAGCCTACCTCAAATTGTGAAATACAATAAAACAAAAATGGCCAACAATGCATTGGCAGGGCAATTCAAGCAAAGCCAATATGCAGAAATACTGTATTGGGCCTATAGCTTACTTCGCGAAACTCATTGCTACAGTACTGTTTTTAATTTGTTAATGTTGCATAGGCTTAGGTTTTGTAAGTCACGAAAAAAAATCTAAACGGTAGATCTCGGCTTGCATGTTAACTCAAGAGTTTTCCCTGTTAACACTCAACAATTCCCTTTACTGTGGAAAATGTGATCAAATCAACGGAATATTAGTCACTTTCAATGTAACATACTGAAACAAAACCAACTACGCAAGATATTTTGTTGTGGGCAGAACGCATCTGAGTAGGAGTCTATTGCATTGACACGCACTACTCAGGCCGTACTGTACACAGAGGTGAGGCATAAACAATCTGAGCTGCAGTAGGCCTATATGCAAATAGACCATTGTCATATATGGATCTCTGCCATTTACTTTCACCTGGACTGTGTTTACAGCATGAGCGGTTGTGAGTAGATGCACTTGTTTTGAGATCAAAGCGAGAGCTGCATGTAGCCACGTGTGCACATTTTGTTCATATCCTTTGCTAGTTGAGTTATTAGCCCAGTTAGATTACCTGTTATCAGAAATTTACATTTACATTTAAGTCATTTAGCAGACGCTCTTATCCAGAGCGACTTACAAATTGGTGCATTCACCTTATGACATCCAGTGGAACAGCCACTTTACAATAGTGCATCTAAATATTTTAAGGGGTGAGAAGGATTACTTTATCCTATCCTAAGTATTCCTTAAAGAGGTGGGGTTTCAGGTGTCTCCGGAAGGTGGTGATTGACTCCGCTGTCCTGGCGTCGTGAGGGAGTTTGTTCCACCATTGGGGAGCCAGAGCAGCGAACAGTTTTGACTGGGCTGAGCGGGAACTGTACTTCCTCAGTGGTAGGGAGGCGAGCAGGCCAGAGGTGGATGAACGCAGTGCCCTTATTTGGGTGTAGGGCCTGATCAGAGCCTGGAGGTACTGAGGTGCCGTTCCCCTCACAGCTCCGTAAAACAAGCACCATGGTCTTGTAGCGGATGCATTGGAAGCCAGTGGAGAGAGCGGAGGAGCGGGGTGACGTGAGAGAACTTGGGAAGGTTGAACACTAGACGGGCTGCGGCGTTCTGGATGAGTTGTAGGGGTTTAATGGCACAGGCAGGGAGCCCAGCCAACAGCGAGTTGCAGTAATCCAGACGGGAGATGACAAGTGCCTGGATTAGGACCTGCGCCGCTTCCTGTGTGAGGCAGGGTCGTACTCTGCGGATGTTGTAGAGCATGAACCTACAGGAACGGGCCACCGCCTTGATGTTAGTTGAGAACGACAGGGTGTTGTCCAGGATCACGCCAAGGTTCTTAGCGCTCTGGGAGGAGGACACAATGGAGTTGTCAACCGTGATGGCGAGATCATGGAACGGGCAGTCCTTCCCGGGAGGAAGAGCAGCTCCGTCTTGCTTCAGCTTGAGGTGGTGATCCGTCATCCACACCGATATGTCTGCCAGACATGCAGAGATGCGATTCCCACCTGGTCATCAGAAGGGGAAAGGAGAAGATTAATTGTGATCATAGCAATGATAGGAGAGACCATGTGAGGTTATGACAGAGCCAAGTAACTTGGTGTATAGCGAGAATAGGAGAGGGCCTAGAACAGAGCCCTGGGGACACCAGTGGTGAGAGCGCGTGGTGAGGAGACAGATTCTCGCCACGCCACCTGGTAGGAGCGACCTGTCAGGTAGGACGCAATAAACAATCGGAGAGGGTGGAGAGGAGGATCTGATGGTTCACAGTATCGAAGGCAGCCGATAGGTCTAGAAGGATGAGAGCAGAGGAGAGAGAATTAGCTTTAGCGGTGCGGAGCGCCTCCGTGATACAGAGAAGAGCAGTCTCAGTTGAATGACTAGTCTTGAAACCTGACTGATTTGGATCAGAACGTCATTCTGAGAGAGATGTGGGAGAGCTGACCAAGGACGGCACGTTCAAGAGTTTTGGAGAGAAAAGAAAGAAGGGATACTGGTCTGTAGTTGTTAACATCGGAGGGATCATGTTTTTCAGAAGGGGTGCAACTCTCGCTCTCTTGAAGACGGAAGGGACGTGCCAGCGGTCAGGGATAAGTTGATGAGCGAGGTGAGGTAAGGGAGAAGGTCTCCGGAAATGGTCTGGAGGAGAGAAGAGAGAGGAGGGGATAGAAATAGGGGAGCGATTGCTTCCTACAAGGGCACAAAACATGTACATTTCTAGAGAGCATTTGTTTGTCTTAAAAAGGGGCAGTGTTGTATTTTGAGACATGCTTAAATAAGCAAAGTAGCCAATAGGCAGAGACTAGCATAATTTGTATGAATCTCTATAATAAACGATATGGGAATAATAATACATTGTATTTTGTAAAGTGGTTCCTTGCATCAAACACGTCAACATTTTCAGTCACCACCTTGTTTGAAGGACAAGTGGATAAACAGGTTAATGTCAAACCCTGGACGTTATTTTCAAAAGTCTCATGGAATGTAGGCCTACACTGAACACAATATATTAGCTGCTGGCTGCTACTGTAGACTTGAATGATAGAATAGCTATTTCCATGTTAAAATATTACGGGTGCATTTTCTTCATTGTTTTTGATGGCAGACCACACCGGTAGGTCTCTTTAATGATCAAAATAGCCACAGTAACCTACTTGGCCACTGTTAAAACTGTAACTTAGTGGGTACAGCCTCAGGTGTTCACAGTAAACACATGCTGGAAATTGCACAGCATTTTCACGTTAAAGTTTGCGCTCAGCAGACATGAAATTTGCTCAGTGCCAAAATAAATTAGAGGGAACATTGATTAGGGCCCTGAATGTTTAGATTTTAGATCCTTCTTTCTTAGCTCTGGGAAGCCAGGTGAGTGCAATCAGACATTAATGTGCTAGGCAGATGAGAAAAGGTAAGGTAAACGAGGCCTTTCCCTGACAGCCTTATTATCACCAAAGTCAAAAAGGTCAAAGGGCTTCAAGAACATACCTTCATCCTGCCTTTTTGTTTGTCTCTAGACAAGACACCATCACAGACTCAGACACTCACTGACAGCGCAGCTATTCCCATGGCTATTGTTGCCATAGCTCGGGAGCTGAATATTATGGGATGTGGGTGTAACCTAAACTCTGTGTAACACACTGCTTGCAGCGATTGGGCCCCTTTTGCTTTCTTTTAGAGAATGGAGCCTTTCGCCTCTGTTTAGTCATTCCCCTCCTACCCGAGCGACACGGACTCACAGAGGACCGATTGTCCGGCCTACATTGTAACTCACCATGACTTGTGGCTTCCACGCTGTAAAAACAGCCATTCGGAGTGAGCAACCACCGAAGTGTGCATACACGCCTCAGAACCAACAGACAGTATAAACAATTACTAACAACCCAATAAACACAGAAAGGAAAGGCACACCCAAAGTAATAAAGGCAAGCATCTATTGTTAAGACAACAGTATTCATGTTTTAATGTCTTGGATTCAATCAAGTGTATGGTGAGTACAACAAAACAATCAAATCAAGGAATACATCTCATGCATTCTTACATCTTGGACAACCATGAAACCGTGAATATTTCCAGAGAAATATATCGGTGCATTTTACCTGTGGGAGGAACTAAGTAGCACAAGAAGCCCAGTAAAAGGAAGAGGAGATGCCGCGGTCGTGTCAATCGAGGTTGACTCCAGCTGAACAGGTTCTGATACGCATAGGACATTTTCCACGAGGACCAAAGACCTGGACAGAACAGAAACGGTTGTCGGGATTGTGTCACATTACTAGCCTGGAAATCCAGACTGAAATCCCGCTCAACAGTGAAACAATAGTAAACGAGTAGCATATGCTTCAGTCTTGATTTCCAGGCTATAACATCACACTACCTTTGTGTAATTCAACACCAGCACAAAGGCGGCGCTATGAAGGAAGGGATTGACGTTTAAAGTCTGAACGGCACTTTGCCCATCGGGCAAGTCAGAAGTATTTTTGGGCTGCCCCGAAGATTACGATAATATGCACGAAAATGTAAATTGGCTATTTACACGCAGAAGTGCAATACATTGCTTGCCTTTCACCTAAACATGGCGGAGGAATCAGAAAGATCAGTACTGAAATTCTTTATTTTTGGTTGTTTTCAGTTAACAGAATCTCAGAGGAGGCTTCGCTGGCATAAATTGTCGGTCTTCTACTTAAACAATGGGGAGGCCCGTTCCTGTAGGTTCATGCTCTACAACATCCGCAGAGTACGACCCTGCCTCACACAGGAAGCGGCGCAGGTCCTAATCCAGGCACTTGTCATCTCCCGTCTGGATTACTGCAACTCGCTGTTGGCTGGGCTCCCTGCCTGTGCCATTAAACCCCTTCAACTCATCCAGAACGCCGCAGCCCGTCTGGTGTTCAACCTTCCCAAGTTCTCTCACGTCACCCCGCTCCTCCGTTCTCTCCACTGGCTTCCAGTTGAAGCTCGCATCCGCTACAAGACCATGGTGCTTGCCTACGGAGCTGTGAGGGGAACGGCACCTCAGTACCTCCAGGCTCTGATCAGGCCCTACACCCAAACAAGGGCACTGCGTTCATCCACCTCTGGCCTGCTCGCCTCCCTACCACTGAGGAAGTACAGTTCCCGCTCAGCCCAGTCAAAACTGTTCGCTGCTCTGGCCCCCCAATGGTGGAACAAACTCCCTCACCACGCCAGGACAGCGGAGTCAATCACCACCTTCCGGAGACACCTGAAACCCCACCTCTTTAAGGAATACCTAGGATAGGATAAGTAATCCCTCTCACCCCCCTTAAGATTTAGATGCACTATTGTAAAGTGACTGTTCCACTCGATGTCATAAGGTGAATGCACCAATTTGTAAGTCGCTCTGGATAAGAGCGTCTGCTAAATGACTTAAATGTAAATGTAATGTAAATGAACCAGAAAGATGAGTTTAAGCGACTGGAATTCTTGGTAGGTGGTTTTCACATGTATTTTTTCCCCCACCTGCTCAAAGGGGCAACCTTAGAGCAGGCTCAACTTGTGACTGCTTAGTTCACTTATCCCAAGCAATACCACAACCCTTAATGTCAATCCTAGCTAAGACTATTGTACACATTGTATCATTTCCGGACATTAAATGAGTCAGACAGTACAGCAGGTGATCAAATACAATTGGTTGCGTTAAGCTCACAGACATTTTTATAGTACAGTAGATTTACCTTTCTCCGGGCCTAGTGGTGGAAGAGGGTGGAGACAGAGCAGCTGGAGTTATCTTACGTTGGAAGGGAGGTACAGTGAGGTGAATGGTGAAGACAGGTCAACACCAGCACTTTGTGGAAGAGCAGCTTCAACATGACACTCCCCCTGGCCCCTGGCAGACTACAGAGCAACCTGGCGGAGGAAAGGGGGGGGTTTCACCTGAGATGTTCTAGAATGTAGTAACGAGCGGCTGTTCTATGAAGCACTTGTAACAGGCTTTGGTTTAACAGACATTCTGTTTAAGAGAATAATGAGCATTGTTAAATATTTGAGTGACAGGTGTTGTCTGTTATTTCTATATGTCAACTATTCACCCACTGGCATAAGCTTTCACTTTCATGCACTTCTTCCAATCACTGTTTATTGTAAATGGTGAGGTGGACTGCATTTTATAATGGTTATTAGTACTCAAGCTGAAAACAAAAAAGAAATGTGCCTTTTCAGGACCCTGTCTTTCAAAGATAATTTGTAAAAATCCAAATAACTTCACAGAGCTTCATTGTAAAGGGTTTTAACACAGTCTCCCATGCTCGTTAAATGAACCAAAAAAATAAATGAACATGCACCTGTGGAACGGTCGTTAAGACACTAACAGCTTACAGACGGTAGACAATTAAGGTCAGAGTTATGAAAACTTAGGACACTAAAAAGAGGCCTTTCTGCTGACTCTGAAAAACTCCAAAAGAAAGATGCCCAGGCTCACAGCTCATCTGCGTGAATGTGCCTTGGGCATGCTGCAAGGAGGCATGAGGACTGCAGATGTGGCCAGGGCAATAAATTGCAATGTCCGTACTGTGAGACGCCTAAGACAGCACTACAGGGAGACAGGACGGACAGCTGATCGTCCTCGCAGTGGCAGACCACGTGTGACAACACGTTTTTTTTTACAAATTAAATATGTTTGTCACATGCAGTGAATAAAACAGGTGTAGACTTTACCGTGAAATGCTAGCTTACGAGCCCTTCCCAATGACGCAGACTTAACATTATTATCTAACACAAGAGGAATAAAATACACAAGAATGAAGCTATATACAGGGAGTGCCAGATCAATGTGCAGGGTTACGAGCTATTTGTAAACAAAGTAAATGTAAGCAAACACTGACTCAAAACAAGGTTTAAACTATAATTTTGATAACACGGATGGTCAGTCCTTACCTCGGCACCCATACCTCTGTTACATTTCTCCAGCCCCACCCCTCAACTTTTACAGAAGCAGGGGTGGAAAATGCTTTGTTATCGTTTCAACTGCTGATTGACGCTTTAAAAAAGGTATTAGAAATACATCGAAACACATTAATGTTGAAGTAAAGACCACTATCAAAACATATATTTAAAAAAACATTTCTCTGTGCCTTGAAATTCCGTTACCAAAAACTGTATTCTACTGCAGGGGTATTCAACCGGGGGTCCATGGCACTCTAGAGGTTTCGCAGAGGTACAGCAGTGTGTCCGCAAAAATATATTTTTGCAATGTTTTTATGAATATCACCAGCAACAGAATAAACAGATATTTAATTACGTTGTCATTGTTAATTCAGTACTGAGAGAGATTGTCATTTCTTCAAACAATCATCTTTATTTAATTTTGATTCATTATTGCAATAATGAGGCTGGTCGATCCCCCCCCACCCTTGAGTGTTGGACCGAGTAACCTAACCTTTACACAAATGCAGAGTACTATATATAGCTGACACTAACAATGCTCAGTCATGGTTGGTTCAACCCCCCTCGTGCAGACCAAGGAGCATGATAAGCCACTCTGGGTTCATCCTGTCGTTACCTGCACGTGGGTATTGTCTTAACCCCTCCCTGGCTTAGTTTCCCAGGTGCAAGGATTATTTAGAGACAATGAGGAATTGTTCTAAACTCCTCCTGGCTATCTTTATCTCGGTTACACCCACCACAGCTTGCCTCTGTAATGCAGTCTAACTCATTTGTCAGCTCAAGCCATCTCTAGTGACCATACGCTCAGATTTGCTGCAGTTAACTTGAACGGAGACCATCAAAAACAGCATTAGCAGGACAGAAATATGCTACTGTTGGTTAAGTAAATAATCATTTACTATTAATAGAAAAATGACATGCCTGATTTGTTTGATATCACAACATACCTATAGTAGAAGAGGAAAATCATATCTACAACAATGTCAACTTGATTTCTCAACTCCTAATGTCGAGGAAATTACACTCACTGGAGTATCTGACACAGGTTTTGAAAAAGCACCCAGTGTGGCAAGTTCTACTGGCTGCCGATATGTTTCCTTGACTTAAACATTCATTTTTGACAACACATGGCTAACCAAAACAGCTGTTCTTGAATGTGAAAATGTGTTTGGAGTAACCTTCTAGCTAATAGGGTCTCTTCCAATCCTAATGTGGGGAGGTCAAAATAATGAAAAATTATCTACCAAAACGATTATTTTTAAATTGTTGATTACTTCTCATTGCCATTATCATTCACCTGCTAAAATTAATTTTTCTAACGTATGATGGGGGTCCCTGGGTTGCCTGGGAAAAAAAGGTTTAAGAACCCTGCTCTATACTCTACCGAGCTGTACTTTGAATGTCCAAACTTGAAAAACATAGTCGTCTATGATCATTCAAATAATAGCCAGTGATAGAATAATACTCAAATATGCAAAGGAGGATATTTCATATTTCTACCTTTGTGTACCTATTCAGGATACATCACCATGGAGAGAATGATATTCATACCCATAATTATGCATCTCTGTGTCGCCCAGATCTGGGACCCATGATGAAATTCCGTTGTAGTAGTCACATAAAAAACAGATCAGTTCTTCCAGAATGTGTTTCTGTAAAATGTTCAGTGTAAATTGATAAGTTGTCCTTGTGCATAGAGTTGTATGGTTCGTTAAACTTCAAAATCAATGGTTTTGATTTGGCATACATTTAAAGTGAAAAATCTTCGTCTCAGCGAAATTCCATTAACGTGGAATTGCCCAACTACAGTAGGAAGTCTTTCTGGAGTCCACAGAATTTCAAATGAGCCGACAGGAAATTGCATTTCAGATAAGTTAAGATAGACAGCGACTTACCGATTTACCGGTAGTGGACACAAAATTACGAGCATCCCCAACACGTTCAGCGGCAGATTAAAGACGGCGCTGACTTTTCTGACCAAAATAACACCACATTTTCATACCCATCTTTTGCTTTGGAAGTGAGTTCCAGCACTTACTGTGGCCTTCTCCTAGTAAGTACAAAGCTTAGCTTGAGACACAATAACAAGTATGTCAGAATAACATGGCCGCAACAGTTGGTCCCACAGGTTTGCCTGGTGGGACTCAAAGTTTGCCTTATGAGAATGGATTCATTCCAGCAATACTACTAATTGAATTACAGAAGGCGGAAAGCTTGCCACATGCTGAAAATCTACCCCATGGAGAATAGCAGTAGACTACTATTTCTTACTTCACAATTCCTCAGAAAGTTCTTGCAGGAGGTCCAGGGGGGAAAAAACTAAACAGATCAGCATGAGAACATTTAGTTCAGGTTGGAGTAGAGTGCATTGCCATGGCATTGGACATAGGCTCACTCACATTCACAGCAGTTTCTGACTAATTATCTAAGTGAGAGTATGCGGCAACTGCTGAGCTATTAAGTCATTTAATATTAAGCGTCCAATTACTAAGCATGACTAACAAACCTGCATGACAGAGGTCAATTCCTAGTCGGATCCGCATTCCAGCACGTAGATCATGCCACACTTCCATCCGCCTCAGTCTTATCAACTGCTGTAACGTTATCCTGATAAAGAAGCCGACTGCAATGACGGATGTCACAAAAGCCTGGCTTTTAGAAGTCGTTTACGGCGTTTAGAAGCCCAATTGGCTTTGTTTCCTGTTAATTTAAGTTCCTTTCATATAAGACAAACAGGTGAAAGTTTTTTTATTTTTATTAAAAAACACTTGGCTGTCAGTTATTCTAAATTATAACCGCAATTTGCATTTTGGCAGCGCAGTGGCTTGAGAACAGTCGTGACGTGGTGCCCGCACAACTGCGCTCGCTCTGCCATGTGACTCGGTCACTGGGATGCCACCACCGTCACCGTTTTTTAGAAGCAAGTTCTAATGAGAAAAAACGCAGACAAGGATCTCTGCGATGGTAAACTTCAGATCCGAGAAAGGTTTCCCCTGATTTTTCTTCCACCTCCCCTTCTCTCAGCAAGGCTAATCAAAAACACACCAGTAAATCCTCCGTTGGCTGCTGTCGACAAGACAGTTCAAAGGAGCACTTTCTCGGATTACTTAATGCACCCCATGTCTTTGGCATTGCCTCGTTTCAAATGAAGACACATTCAGATATTTAATCGAAATTTCAATTTGAAACCCTGCAAACGAAAAACAAAATTATAATAATCGTGAAAATGCATGAGTAGCCTAGAAGTATGACCCATAAGAAAAGGTAGCCAAGTTTGTTTTTTTAACAAGCTGAACATAGCCATTGGATAAGCAAGCAAATCATCTCTAAAAACCGTCCTCACAGTCGACATCAGTAGGCAAGATTGCGCAGTGGAAACACCGATAATGATTGAAGCCATTCTTCCATTATAAATCATGCTTAAATACATATGTTATTGATATTCAACATGACAGGTGTAAAATGTCATATATCTCGGTATAATCCTGGAATGACCACCCCGTCCAGGCACCAGCTGTTTATACTGGTGTGGCTTTGGTACCTGGTATCATTAGCCCACTCACTGACCGAATGCATGCAGTTTATGTATGACAGCCGAAAATTATACACTCACCAGTCGTCGTATTAAATGTTTCGCTTTCTGTGTTTGAGCTAGGATACGTCGTCGTTGCTCGCTGTTCACTGTTTGGGTCAGCGCTTCCTTACACCATTGTCACAACAGGCAAGAATAACTAAGTACTTCCGGGTCACGGATTTTTGGAATCCTTCAGAATAAGATATCATTCCTTAGTAAATTAATAGTTAGGGCAAACATAATAGAACATTGGTTATTGTGGAAAATCCTCTTAAATCCAATATTTTTTTCATATTGGACATACATATCGCACTTTAGGCTACACAATTATTGTGTAGCCTATGTTGTGTCGCAATAAAAGGGGGGTCCATTCTACTCAAGAGCACTTCTAGTTTCCAAATCTACAGTTAAACCCAGAGGAGCATCTCTGCTCATTTTGCAGCCAGGTCACCCGTGATACAAGTCAGTATTCGACATCCATCATCCATGTCTGAGGATATCAGAGATGACGTGAAATCTGGCCAATAGGGGCAACAGTGAGCGCTAGCCATAGAACGTTGTTTTGATATTTTAATATTTTAAGCCTATTACAAACTTTAACCTTTACCGTAATCTTTTCACACATGAATTCCAAATATATCGAACGGTTGCCCCAGCATTGTTTTTTTTAATGCATGTGATGTGAGAATGCAATTACTGTTCCAAAATGTGATTGTTATGCAACAGGACAGTTAACCTGTGCTGCCCTCAAATCAAGTCCTTCTGTAGCTCAGTTGGTAGAGCATGGCGCTTGTAACGCCAGGGTAGTGGGTTCGTTTCCCGGGACCACCCATACGTAGAATGTATGCACACATGACTGTAAGTCGCTTTGGATAAAAGCGTCTGATAAATGGCATATATTATTATATATTATTACATTTCAAGCACAGATTCAACTTCAAAAATGTAGATGGGTAACAATAACAAATCAGACATTGACTATCTCTTTAAGCATGGTCAATTTAATAATTATGCTGTGGATGATGTATTAAACCACCCAAACACATTAAAGATACAGTCGTGCTTCTGAACTGAGCTGCAGGACAGGAAGGAAACTGTTTAGACCATTGGTGATTTTAAGACAGCTACAATTGTTGTGATGGGATAAAACTGAGGATGGATCAACATTGTAGTGACTCCGCAATAATGAACTAAATGACAGAGTGAAAAGAAGAATACACTTATGCAGAATAAAAATATTCCATCCTGTTTGCAACAAGGCTCTAAAGTAATACTGCAACAAAAAAGGCAAAGGAATTCACTTTTTGGCCTAAATACAAAGCCTTATTCTTGGAGAAAATCCAACACATCACTGAGTAACTGCCTCCTTATTTTCAAGCATGATGATGGCTGCATCATGGTATGGGTATGCTTGACATCGGCAAAGACTGGGGAGTTTTTCAGACTGGGAGAGGAATTCTACTTTCAGCAGGACAATAACCTACAACACAAGGCCAAATCTACCAAGAAGACAGTTCATGTTACTGAGAGGCAATATTATTATATTATTGATATAATTGAGCGGCAGTTTTGAGTTAAATCTGCTTGAAAATCTATGCATGACTTGAAAATTGCTGTGTAGCCATGACCCCCAACATCTTCACAGTGCTTAAAGAATTTTGAAAAGAATAATGGGCAAATATTGCACAACCCAGATATGCAAAGCTCTTAGAGATTTACCTGATACAATTCACAACTGTAATCGCAGTTGTTTTTTACCTCAGCGGGATAGACTGTTGATATACACTACCGGTCAAAAGGTGTATAAAACACAGGGTTTTTCTTATATTTTTTATATTTTCCACATTGTAGAATAATAGTGAAGACACTAAAACTATGAAATAACACATATGGAATCATGTTTAGTAACCAAAAGAAGTGTTAAAGAAATCAAAATATATTTTTTATTACCACAGCATTCTGCAGCGATACGCCATTCCATCTGGTTTGAGCTTAGCGGGACTATCATTTGTTTTTCAACGGGACAATGACCCAACACACCTCCAGGTTGTGTAAGGGCTGTTTTACCAAGAAGGAGAGTGATGGAGTGCTGCATCAGATGACCTGGCCTCCACAATCCCCCGACCTCAACCAAATTGAGATGGTTTGGGATGAGTCAGACCGCAGAGTGAAGGAAAAGCAGCCAACAAGTGCTCAGCATATGTTGGAACTCCTTTAAGACTGTTGGAAAAGCATTCCAGGTCAAATCAAATCAAATTTGATTGGTCACATACACGTGTTTAGTAGATGTTATTGCAGATGTAGCGAAATGCTTGTGATTCTAGCTCCGACAGTGCAGGAATATCTAACAGTTTCACAACATATACCCAAAATACACGTAAATCTAAGTAAGGAATAGATTAAGAAAATATATACAAATTTCTTTAGCCTCCTGAGGTTGAAAAGGCACTGTTGTGCCTTCTTTGCCCCACTGTCTGTGTGGGTGAACCATTTCAGTTTGTCAGTGAAATGTACGCCGATGAACTTTAAGCTTTCCACCTTCTCCACTGTTGTCCCAAAAATGTGGATAGGGGGGTGCTCCCTATGCAGTTTCCTGAAGTCCACGATCATCACCTTAGTTTTGTTGACATTGAGTGAGAGGTTATTTCCTGGCACCACACTCTAGAGGCCTCACCTCCTCCCTGTAGGCTGTCTCATCGTTGTTGGTAATTAAGCCTGCTACTGTGTCGTCTGCAAACTTAAAGATTGAGTTGGAGGTGTGCTAGGCACGCAGTCATTGGTGAACAGGGAGTACAAGAGGGGGCTGAGCACACACCCTTGTGGGGCCCTAGTGTTGAGGATCAGCGAAGAGGAGGTGTTGTTACCTGCCTTCACCACCTGCGGGCGACCCGTCAGGAAGTCCAGGACCAAGTTGCACCGGGCGGGGTTCAGACCCAGGCCCTCAAGCTTGATGATGAGCTATGGTCAATGAACAGCATTCTTACATTGGTATGCCTCTTGTCCAGATGGGACAGGGCAGTGTGCAGTGTGGTGGCTATTGCATCGTCTGTGGATCTATAGGGCGGTAAGCAAGTGGGTCTAGGGTGGCAGCTAAGTTGGAGGTGATATTATCCTTGGCTAGTCTCTCAAAGCACTTCATGATGACAGAGATAAGTGCTATAATTGTAATTGACTTAAATTACCTTTGCTTTCTTAGGTACAGGGACAATGGTGGTCATCTTGAAGCATGTGGGGACAACAGGCTGGGATAGGGAGAGATTGAGTATATCTGTGAACACACCAGCCAGCATGTCTGTGCATGCTCTGAGGACGCGGCTAGGGATACCATCTGGGCCGGCAGCCTTGCGAGGGTTAACACGCTTAAATGTCATACGCACGTCAGCCACAGAGAAGGAGAGCCCACAGTCCTTGATAGCAGGCCACGTCGGTGGCACTGTATTATCCTAAAAGTGAGCAAAGAAGGTATTCAGCCTGTCCGGAAGCAAGACGTTGGTGTCCGTGACTTGGCTGGTTTTCCTTTTATAATCCGTGATTGTCTGTCGACCCTGCCCCATACGTCTCGTGTCTGAGCCGTTGAACTGGGACTTTGTCCCTATACCGACGTTTGACCTGCTTGATTGCTTTGCAGAAGGAATAACTACACTTTTTGTATTCTTCCATATTCCCAGTCTTTTTGCCCTCGCGAAAAGCGATGGTTCGCGCTTTCAACTTTGCGCGAATGCTCCCATCTATCCACAGTTTCTGGTTTGGGTTGTCATGTCCTGACCATAGAAAGCCTTTATTTTTCTATGGTGGAGTAGGTCAGGGCGTGACTGGGGGGTGTTCTAGTTTTTTATTATTTCTATGTGTTAGTCTAGTTTTTGTATTTCTATGTTAGCCTGGTATGGTTCCCAATCAGAGGCAGCTGTCTATCATTGTCTCTGATTGGGGATCATATTTCAGTAGCTTTTTCCCACCTGTTGTTTGTGGGATCTTGTTTTTGTATTGTTGCTTTTGAGCCCTACAAGGCTGTACGTTCACTTGTTTCTCTTTATTGTTCTTGTTGCTGGTTCACATTCAATTAAATTTATGATGAAACCAAATCACGCTGCGCCTTGGTCCACTCCTTATAACGATCGTTACAGAAGATCCCACCACAACTGGACCAAGCAGCGTGCTCGGGAGGAGAAGGCATCCTGGTCTATAGAGGAGGTTGAGGAGAGAATAGCCTGGACTTGGGAGGAAGTATTGGAGAGGTATGAAAGCCTGCCGGGGAAGCAGACGGAGGCACTGAAGTAGGATCAACGACGACTCCAGGGTTCACAACCAAGACGCAAGCACGAGAGGCGGGGGGAGGGGGCACGGGATGGTTGGTTCCAGACCAGAGCCAACTCTCCGCACTCGCTTTGAGGAGCGTGTGACCGTTCAGGTACCATGTTATGCGGTGATACGCACTGTGTCTCCAGTGCGCATTCACAGCCCAGTGCCTTCGGTGCCAGCTCTCCGCACTTGCCTTGTGAAAATGAGCATCTAGCCAGGATGGATTGTGCCGGCTCAGCACTCCTGGTCTCCAGTGTGCCTCCTCGGTCCAGGATATCCTGTGCTGGTTCTACGCACTGTCGCCAGTGTGCCTTCACAGCCCAGTGCGTCCTGTGCCAGCGCCCCACACTTGCCGAGCTAAAGTGAGCATCCAACTCTGCGCATCCACAGTCCAGTACGTCCTGTGCCTCCTCCCCGCATTCGCCCTGAGGTGCGTGTCATCAGCCCGGTGCCACCTGTACCGGTCCCACGCATCAGGCCTTCAGTGCGCCTCCACAGTCCAGAGCTTCCGGCAACATTTCCTAGTCCAGAGCTTCCGGCGACGGTTCCCAGGCCAGATCCTCTGGCGACGGTTTCCAGTCCGGAACTCCGGCGACGGTCCACAGTCCGGATCTTCCGGCGACGGTCCACAGCCCGGAACCTCCTAAGACGGTCCACAGTCCGGAACCTCCTGAGACGGTCCACAGTCCGGAACCTCCGCAGGCAGTCCACAGTCCTGAACCTTTGGCAATGGTCCACGGTCCGGAACCTCCAGCTCCATGGCCAGAGCCTTACCCTGCGCCGATGCCCAGTCTAAGCACGGCGTCCAGTCCAGCTCCAAGGTCAGAGGCTTCTTCTGCATTGGTGCCTGATAGAGGAATTCTAAATTCCTTTATGCTTTAATTGCCAAAACCAATTCGCACTCATTTCTAATTCATTAATGAATTGTAAGTTCATTAATTATGCATGAAGTAGATTGAGACCAGTCTTAAAAGCCAGGTAAAGAGCGTTTAATTCCAGAGAGTACTATCTACATACACAGATTTCCACAGGTTATAAACTCAAAATGACATCATCAGTTTCCCCCGATAGTCCCACGATAGCCCCTTCCCAGAAGTTTGGAGGCTGTTATAGCAGCAAAGGGGGGGACCAAGTCCATATTAATGCCCATGATTTTGGAATGAGATGTTCGATGAACAGATGTCCACATACTTTTGGTCATGTAGTATATATTAGTGATTTATTTTTCATTCATCTTAAAGAATTGTTAGAATGTTTCTTACACTTTCTCTTTACAGAGTATATTGTGTAGATCATTGACCATTTTTTAAATGATATACATTTTAATCCCACTTTGTAACATAATAAAATATGAAGATATCCAAGGGGGTGAATACTTATGATAGGCAGTGTACCTACCAATGACTGTACATATGAGGAAGATACCCACCTCTGCAACGTGGTCTCAGAGCATTTCATATGATTTTGTACGTAAATCTGAGACATTTTATTTCGTATGATATGTTCATTTTCATAGGTTATATATTCATTTGTTTATGTCTATCATCCATTTCATTTGTACAATATGTTACAAATTTGCATAATGTACACTATGCTACAAATTTGCCAAACATGATATGTTGCGAATTCCAATTTGATATGGCTAACACTAGCTAGGTTTCTAGGTAGCTAACGCTAATTTTAGCTATCACTAGTGGTTAGAGTTTTAGGTGTAAGGTTAAAGGGTTAAGGTTATAGGGGAAGGTTTAGATAACATGCTAAGTTGTTGCAAAGTAGCTAAAAAGTAGCAAGTTGTTGCAAAGTTGTTAATAGCTAAAATGCTAAAGTTGTCCTTGATGAGATTCAAACATGCAACATTTGGGTTGCTAGACGTTCGTGTTTTACACCCACCATGTAACCTTTTAGTTGCCGACCTTTGACTTATACACCCACCCATCCACCCCCTTAAGTAGCCTTCTATCAAATCAAATCAAATTCTATTGGTCACATACACATATTTAGCAGATGTTATTGCGGGTGTAGCAAAATGCTTGTGATCGTATGTAAATGCTTGTGATCGTGGAGGATGCTGAGGTGAGGAAGGCTCATAATATTAACCTGGAAACTATGTGTTTGATGTATTTGATACCATTCCACTTATTCCGCTCAAGCCATTACCACAAGCCTGTCCTCCCAAATTAGTGTGCCACCAACCTCCTGTGATGTAACCATACCAAACGTAACATATTATACTAATTTGCATGTCTCGGATTTACATTTACTATGTTAAATGTCGTCTATGACACCAGTCCAACCTCTTATGCATAGCCACAAGGGGTCGTATTCAGGTCGTTCGAGGGGAGCACGAGCCAACACTGTCAATGACGCCAGACCATACAGGGGCGGAGCTAATTAAACAATAAAGGGATTCGATTATTGGGCCGGGTTATCCCAGTGAGAGGAGTTTTCTTTGGATAAAAAGTGATTGCATTCGTTTTGGAACCGGGCAGCCAGATTCCCAGTTCAAAGCCCACGGCTAAATCTTCTCAAAACAAAAGTTATGTAGCCTAGGCACCTGGAGAAATGACTAGGATTGTGTAAAAGTGATTGCTTTTGCTAAAAACTTATTGCCAATGAAAACTTGTTAGAAAATTCAAAAAAATATATTTTCTGGAAAATAAATGTAGATTTCTGTATGATGCACCATATTGCCTTCTTGACAACATTGGCGCAGATTACTTTTTGTTTTGAGAAGGGCGCTCCTCCCTCACCGTTTTTCCCGTCACGTCACCGGCCATAGACCGGTACACCGTGGCTCAGGTATTCGAACTCCAACGGTATTGTTTCGGGGTAATAATACTGTCCATTAGGGTTGTCTTTCTTTAAGAGTGTCGGTCACCAATGGCATGTGACTTGTCTCTTTCCTATCTTTAGCTGGCGATATGTGAAAAAGAGATACATGTCAGGATTTGTATTTCATATAGCATCAGAGGCTGGTTTGAACAGAAAAGTTTCAGACAAATGTGTTACTTGTTCTACTATGGTTTGTTCTCCAAGCTGGCGGGTCGTTAGCCCAACAGCATTTGAGCCCGCATTGCATCAAGCACTCAAGAAAAAGTTGTGACGTGAAAATCTAAACTGGTTCGGTCTCAAGGTATGTAACCAATGTTTTGGGGTGATCATTTTATCAGTTTGCAAGTTTGTTTCAATGTGTTATATTCACATCGGTTTAGAATGTAATATGAATTAATATTTTATGTAGGCTGTCGCGTTATCTATGAACGAGGCTTATCAGCCCCTTGATCATGTTTTTTTTAAATCGTTGTTTATAGGTTCATTAAAATATCCTTCATCAATGGCTTTTTTTGTGAAAAAGAAGAAATTCAAGTTTCAGACACATTTGACATTGGAGGAGCTGACCGCTGTGCCTTTTGTCAACGGAGTATTGTTCTGCAAGCTTCGATTGTTGGACGGTGGAGACTTTGTTGCAACTTCATCAAGGTAAAATGTTATTTTGTGCTCGCTGTGGGCATGAATTGTGCGCATGTCGCATGGGCAATACAGTGGTCTACATAATAACCAAACTGCTATCATAATGTTATAACTTGTGAAATGCCTCACACCACTTATACTCTATCATAACCCAAAACACAATGTTGTTTTTTTGCATGGTTTGTAAACGATGTCTTTGTAAACAAAACCTGTTTAGATTCAAAGCATGACTAAAATTGTCATGTTTGGTCTTATGCACTGTCAGTCCTTGCATCCATAACTTCATCTATACATTTTAGTTGTTAACCAACCATCCTTAAGCTTTATATCAGTGATTCCTCATAAAACAGTAGAAAATAATACCATGATTTTGGGGATTTTCACGAAATGTAATCCATAGAATAGTGCGTTGGAGAAAGTATTTTTGACCTAGACATTTGTATCTAAAAGCATAAATAAAAAAATAATTAATAAAAGTTTGCATATGTATTACATTTTGGCCTTACCCAGGCCTCCTTTAAGACCATAATGTTTCATCTGTAGATGCCAAAAATGCATCTGGCTTTATCACTTGCTCTGTAATATGAGTAGTATTATTATTTCAATAAAAATAATTTTTACATTAATATAGGGAAGAATATAAACATGCATTTTGAAAATATACTAAATTGTTCTATATATTGTTGAACATAATACACTGTACTGGCATATCAACGTTCCAGAGTGTAATCTCTGCTAGTTTTAAAGTTATGGTCCATTTTATACAGAGCAAATGGCAATGTAACCAATCACAGCCCTCCTTTTAACTATATCATTGCACATCCCACAAATCACCAGCAGAGGGCCATCATTTTGAATCAATTTAAACAATTGGTATTCAAAGTCGGGTCGTGACCGGAACTGCAGTGGGGTTTCTAAAATGTAAACTAATCAATTTTTATTTTTTGAGTGGCGACTACAAATTTAAGAGTACAGGTCATTGAACAATATACACATGTTTTTGAGAAAGATCATTTGAAAGATACAATTTTTATTGAGTAAATATATTTATTGGTTTCTTTTCATGAATTGAAGGTTATTTGTTGATGTAAAAATTTTAATTGATTGATAAAAAAAAAAAAGATTAAAAAAATATATATATAAGATTTGGGGTGGGGTTGCAAGAGGGGTCCCCAGACATTCTGGTGGAAAAAATGGGGTCCCTGCTGAAAAAGTTTAAATACCACTGGTTTAAACATTCACTCTGTTGGTAATGCTTACAAATTAGACAATAACAGTAACAGAGATCCCACTCTGGAACTTTGATATGCCCATACAGCATATTATGTTCAACAATATATGGGAAAATGATCAAAATCCCCGATATTATAATTTCAATATTCATGTTTTATCTTTCTATATTCATAAATTAATGTATGAAATGAGTTTTTGAAATCAAAGTACTACTCATATTACAGAGCAAGCGATACAGCTTCATATGACACCAATGTTTGCTTTGTAGCACCTACAGATGAAACACTATGGAGTATAATTGATTATTTTGCCAACTTTGATAAATTATTTCTCAATTAAGCTTTTCGATATAAATGTCATATGTCAACAATCCTTCCTCCCAAATGACAATTATATGGACAAAATGTGTGTGTGTGTGGGGGGTTGCGAGGTATCACTCAGCAAACCAAATGGCTAAAAAACGAATGAACCTCTACAGGATAGGTGGGTCCCCTGCGGGACGAGTGAGCTAACGTAGCACGGGGCAGATCCTTTGGTTCGTGGCTGGAATATGGCAGGCCACTGATACAGCATTAACTTCCAAGCTCTGGTTTAGAACCAAGCCAAGTGGGTCAGACTGGTAACTGGGTCATAAGAAAGAATTGAGTGTGGAGAAAAGCCCTCTTGCAGACATTGGTCTAAGCTCTCTGTCCTCCAAGTTGTACATTTCCATTCAAGTCACATACAATCCTTCACCTCTCCAACCTCAACACATCAACAGCTTTTGTGTCTTTTCCATGTTGCCCCAGACAGAGTGTAGTGGTTGGAGTTAGAGGACATTTACCAGGAGGAATTAGCTCACTTTGGGCAGACAGGGTGACTTGTAATGGTCTGGATCTGATTGTGAAAACTGACACCTACTGACTCCTTCCCTAAAGCACACAACACTAATTGTACAGAGATGGGAGAGCTTTGAGGAAAAATGATGGAAGTAGAGATTGTAGAATGCTGTTGTTCTTCCTCTCCTTCAGCTACACACCCAAACACTGGAATATTAACACCTGGTGAAATAAAACACATGTTTATGTGAGTGGGCATTGTTTACTTTAGTAATATAAATGGGAACACAAAAGGAGCCTGGTATTTGATCTGGGAGTGTTTGTTGAAAAGTAGGCTGGAGAGGGAAGTGATGCTTCTCTGGGGCTTTCACAATGTTAGGTAGAGGGTTGTGTGACATCGGATGAAGGGTAGCTGTGCAAAAACATGATTAAGGGATCCTGAGTATTGTCTCTAAGAGAACTGTTTGGATCTGACTTCATAAGCATTTGTCAAGCCACATTTATACTTTTGGTCATGTGGATACGTGCTTGTCAAACCTCTCATTGCAAAATCATGGGAATTAATATTCAGTTGGTCCCTCTTTGCTGCTATAACAGCTGTCACTCTTCTGGGAAGGCTTTCCACTAGACGTTGAAACAATGCTGCAGGGACTTGCTTCCATTCAGCCACGAGCATTTAGTGAGTTTGGGCACTGATGTTGGGCGATTAGGCCTGGCTCGCAGTCGGCGTTCCAATTCACCCCAAAGGTATTCGATGGGGTTAAAATCAGGGCTCTGTGCAGGCCTGTCATCATTGATTAACACACTACTTTTTGAACTATGTTGCCCTCTACCTCCTTTACCATGCAAGACCCTGGTGTGCTGTGCACCCATGAAGCCTGTTTTTGAGCATTATATAACAGGTTGTCTCCATCCAATCTGCTCGAGTTATCTATCAACTCTCTCTCATTATCTCTGTTACCCAAGTGCAGAAAACAAGGGCTTCTTAGAAAAATATACTAATTTGGGGGGGGGGGGGGGTCCCACGGTCTCTGCTAGAGATGTCGTGTTATGTCATAGGGCCTGGGGAGTGCAGTACACACAACTCCCTTTGTTCTGTTGTTGTGTCTGAAATAGTTCTGAAATCCATGGAGTTTGACCAATGGGCCATGCTCCATAGTGTGGAAATGCTTCAGTCCTAATGGTTGTAACACAAGCCGTAAGCAAGGGGGATCACATGCTGTTATGTGACTCTGGAAGCTAATTTTTGGGTCTTCTGATGTAGGTCTTGCTAAGAGCTACACTACATATTGTATATTGCTTTCTGTGCTGAATTACCACTGGTCTTCATGCCAAATGTAAAAGGGAAAACAGCCCAGTGGCTGCCAGCGAGCCATACATTCCCCTGTAGGGTTTTGGCAGAGGAAGAGCCATTTGTACTCCCATGCATGGGTTTGTGTTTTAGCACCCATATCTGTTTTGTTTGTCTAGCTTTAAGAGCCAGCAGTGAGCAGAGCGTGTTGTTTGATGTGGCAGTGGGGCCTGATTAGATCCATTTCCTGAACTGGATAAGATTTGGCCTGGGCTGCATGGTACAGACATGGTGGGGAATGTTCAGGTTCCCTCTTCCCTGCCTGGATGCCTGCTGCGTGCTGCACACAGACTGCTCTCCTTCCTGATTAACAGAGGACACATCTGATCATGGACAACTGGATGGAAGTAGCAACACTCATGCCCCGCCCACACGAGTGACTTAGCGGTCTAAGGCACTGCATCTGTGTTAGAGGCGTCATTACAGACTCTGGTTCAATTCCAGGCTGTATCACAACCGGCTGTGATTGTGCCCCGCCCTATGGGACTCCCAATCGGCCCAGCGTCATCTGGGTTAGGGTTTGGCCGGGGTAGGCCGTCATTGTAAATAAGAATTGGTTCTTAACTGACTTGCCTAGTTAAAGGTTAAATAAATCAATAAAAATACATCTCTTTTTCAGATCTCCATTTCCTGTATTTGAAAAGTGCAAAATACACTTGTCACTTAAATCATGCTGGATTGATTACTTTCATTTTACTCCTGTGACTCTTTCATACTCTTGTTTGTACCTGTCGTTCTTGCCCGTCAACGTTACGACAACGGAAATGTTTGTAATTACATGTCAAACACACCCCAGTAATAGCTGAAATGAGTTCAATGGAATACATTGTCTTTCCGTTGTGTCTATAAGAACGCTAACGCTTCGTCTGGGATTTAACGCATCATCACAAGAAACATCACTTTATTTTGATGGGTGTTCATTTTTTGTGTCTATTGAAAAGGTAATCATTTATTACAGTTGAATTATTTGCAAATGAGATGCTCTGTAATGAAAGCAACTCCCGAAAATGGACACTTACAGTGATTAGATCTCGCAAACAATGTAAATTATGCATACAGTAGGTGTAATCTAGAGCCAAATGTGTTGATTTTTAATCAGAGGGTTTCCTGCAATTGACACACTTGTTGAATGATGCAACAGAATGTTAGAACAACAGTAATTCACGAGGCAGTCTAGACAGGGCAGGTGAATGCAGGTAGGGTAGACAGTAAGTTTTGGATGGTGGCAGCCTTGCCCCCCCCCCCCTTTGTTAATTTATTCATGCATGCAAATATAACCAGTCTATTTATGCAAATGAGGCACATCTACATTCCCCCCACAATTTTAAATACCTGATTCCATTAAAAAAATATATATTAGTGCATTCTAATACTTTAAAAAAATAATAAATTGAATACCTAAATTCCCACAAATCCATGAACTCTATTATTCAGTTGTCTGAGCTAGTAAAATGTTTTAGGTGCAATAATTCAGTCAGTATCTGCTGGATTGACAGGTTTGGAGTATCTTCATACAGTGTCCAACTGTTGCATTTATCACAATTGTTTTATATATTTTTTTAATTGCAATTTTGATGACCGTTGTTAATGGAAGAATGAGTGAAGTGGAGAGGAGTAAAATTAGCGGACGTGGAGGTTGACTCACTGGGACAGGCTGCTGTCCAGCTGTTTCCTGTTTTCCCATCAACTCTTTTGCCCCATCCATAGAACAGAGACGAGGGTCTGCCACGCCTCTTCTGGTCTTTGACTAGGTAATCAAGAGGAGCATCCTGTTTTAAAATGGCCTTCACTTTCAATGAATGTACAGTGTACATGCTAATTTAGTATTAGTGCAGGCTACTGACTGTATTTTGTATTGAAATGCGACATTGCCTACATTTGATAACTGCATTAATGACCTGGACTGGAGCCTCATACCCCTTGATTAGACAAGGGCATTTCCATGTAAAAGAACCCATAAGCACCAACATGTAAAGTTCAAAGGAGCATGTCAATTATCAGCGAGGATTGTATTTATATATATTTTTTAATACATTTTTTTTACACAATGTTTATACATTTTCTTAATATTTTCTATCCAAAATATTAAGAATAAGCAAAGGATTTGATTTGTCGTCACACAGATGGAGAAGGGGTATTGGAAAACATCTACCAGAACCTGTTTTAAAGGGTGTTTATAAATACATCAAAACACAATCCTGTTGAAGTAACTAATAAGTAACTGCCAACTAATATCAACACTTATACTTAGTTTTGGATAAATTATTTGCCTTGCTTAAGAATTGGTAACAGAATTTCAGAAAAATCAGTAACTGATTTACTGCATTTGAATTTGCTACAATGGGTAATCATATTAGTCACAAACCACAGTTGGGTCACCTGCAAAGCAAGTGTTAAAACAGTCTGGACCAGTCTCCACCTTTCTGCTTCTCTCTCCAGTTAATGTCATCTCTCCCAGCTCTTACTGACACCTACCCATGATCCCCCTCTTTGCATTTACTGTAACCAGCATCCTTAACCACTGTGCACCAACCAATACCGGACGTCCATGGATGTTGAAAAGCGGTTGATATTTGGTCAGTCCTCCCTGCCTTGTTTTCAACATCCACAGATGTAGTTTTTGTTCCGGACTGGCCTTGATTTGGCCCAAACATAGACGTCAATGAGTACGGTTACATTCATACAATAATGTCATTTATTGTGGATAGATTAATATAATAGTTTGATTTAAAATGTTTACATGCTTTGCAAGAACGATTCCCCTAATAACCCTGTTTACATGGACACATCTGCAATCAGGCTACCTGATAGCACTTAGAAATGCAGAAAATTTCCAATCAAGATAATGTTCTACCACAGCGAACATGTTATTTTTGGGGAGCATATTTGATTCTGAGTTCATGCATGTTAAGTTTGTATGTGAAAAATAATTTTACTACGCATACATTCATTTGTTCCGAACACACTTCACAATACACCCCTGGAACACAGATTTATTTTTTTACATTTTTTTTAAAGGTGTTTACATCTAATAATCATTTGAAAGATTGCTCAGAAAACCAGGTGTTTTAATCGGTTTATGCTTTGTTTTTGACCTTATGACGATAAACAGAGTATTGCATAATCTGCCTCCTGCCATAATCCATTTAATAATATCAAACTATTAGTGTGCTTATAAATTTACTCAAAGAATGGTTCAGATTTGGACCCGACAAAATCTGAAACAACTGTTTCACAAGTTTTTAAAATGTAAGTAGAGTTGAGTACACTAACTTATTGAATTGTACTGAACTCTACTCTGCTGGACTGTACTCTAGTTTGATGTCCAAACCTGTGTTATTTACTGAACAAAAATATAAACGCAACATGTGTAGTGTTAGTCCTATGTTTCATGAGTTGAAATATAACAAATCCCAGAGCTGTTCCATACGCACAAAAGCCTTTTATCTCTGTTTGTGCACAAATGTGTTTACATCCCTGTTAGTGAGCATTTCTCATTTGCAAAGATAATCCATCCACTTGACAAGGGTGGCATATCAAGAAGCTGATTAAACACCTTGATCATTACACAGGTGTAGTTTGTGCTGGGGACAATAAGAGTCCACTTTTTTTTTAAATGTGCAGTTTTGTCACACTATCACAGATGCTTCAACCTTTGAGGTAGCATGCTACCTGCAGGAATGTCCACCAGAGCTGTTGTCAGAGAATTTAATGTTAATTTCTCTACCATAAGCTTCCTCCAACATACATTTTTTTAGAATTTGGCAGTTCGTCCAACCCAGGACCAATCCAGTCCAGCCCAGGACCTCCATATCTGGCTTCTTCACCTGCGGGCTTCTTCACCTGCGGGCTTCTTCACCTGCGGGCTTCTTCACCTGCGGGCTTCTTCACCTGCGGGCTTCTTCACCCGCGGGCTTCTTCACCCGCGGGCTTCTTCACCCGCGGGAGACCAGCCACCCAGAAACTGAGGAGTGTTTCTATCTGTAATAAAGCCCTTTTGTGGGAATAAACAAATTCTGATAGGCCAGCCACTGGGGCCCAGCCAATGTCCTCCCAGGGCTGCACCCTTGCTCAGTCAGGAAATCCATAGATTAGGGCCTAATGCATTTAATTCAATTGACTGATTTCCTTATATGAATTGTAATTCAGTAAAATTGTGGCATGTTGTGTTTTATTTTTGTTCAGTATGAATATCGTACTTGGTTCGGACCAACCAATTAAAACATTTTTGTGGGGCGGAGTTCATTAAAATAATAGCCAGTGTGTAGAATGATACCCTATATGCAATGGAGGATATTGCATATTTCTAATATTGTGTACATATTTAGAATACATCACCATAAAGAGAATGACATTCATATCCATAATAACACATTGCTGTGTAATACCAATCAGGGACCCATGATTCAATTCTGTTACCGGGTGTAAATCCACTTCACTTACTGTAGTTCAATAACCAAAAGAGATTTTTCAAAGTCAAGTGTAGGCACAGTGTACTGTTTCTACCATGGCCTGAAGTCCTCATTCACTGCAGCTTCCTTCGCTCTCCACACTGCTCTCTTCCAGGGCTAGGCTGTTTATCCGAGTTCTGTCAGGGGCCAGTGACTGACACAGGCCTGCTGCTATTATGTGTTGCTGCTGTAGAGTGCCTGAGGACAGCACCCAGCCTCTGGGACAGGATGGGAGATAAGAACCCCATAGTAAAGCATGCCTGACTGAGTGAGTCATCCTAAGCTGGGGTACAGTAGGGGGTGACGGTGTACTGTAGCTCTCAAATAAACAAATTCCTTTTGATATAGCTACTAGTGGATATGACTGTGATTTCAATGTGGTGAACAACTTTTTGTTCCACTGACTTCTTTCCTTTTTTGACAACAACATCTGCCAGTTGTGTAAACTTTCAATCCGTTTCAGTCAATAGTCATAGTTCTCACCCTTTTTTTCCCCTTCCTTTTCCTGTGTAGTTTTATTGCCACAACACTTGCATTTTCCTTTTTGAGTTTTGTTAACTGATGTTTGTGTTGTTTTGTGATCACTTTAACTCTCTCTGGGTCTGGATGTAACCGGTCAGGCTGGTGTTGAGAACTGGGCTGGCCTCCAATGAGGATTGTCTTTCAACATTGTTCAGATATTGTATATCTCCCCTTGTTTTCTCAGTGCTTTGTGTGTTGCGTTGTGTTTCCTTGGTGAGATCCCTGTTGATTACTCCCTGTGACATTGTGGCCTTCTGTATCTGTGAACTGACTCTGAGAATGTCTCAGATACTGCTGTTACAATGAGTTTGGTTGTTAAGTGTTGTCTCCAGACCCCCTCCCCCCCATGTCTCTCTCCTCAGTGCTCTAGCTCTTTCACTCTCATTTTGAATGAACGCTGTAGTCGGGGATTTGAGGCGTGTGGTTGCCATGGTGGTTGAATAAAGCCATCTGGTATGTGGAATGTGGCTGAGAACGTTTTCAGAGACAGACCAAAGGGGGGGGCAGTGATTAGTGTGGTGCTCCTGATAAGAGCTAAACAAGTGTGTGTGGCACAGCATTAAGGACCAAGGCAAAACATGAAGGGGCGACTATATAAAGAACATATTAGAGTTGAAAAATCTAAAATGGTAGTGAACAAAAATACTTGCATAAAGTGTTTTAAAACATTTCTAGAATGTACAAGGTGAGTCAGAGAGAGGAAATGGGGAACTCATGTATGTCAGACATTTTAAGTATGACCGAATGTTTATAGTCATGCAATTTTGTTGGAGTTTGTGTAGGCGTACTATTACTGAAGGTTTGTAGCCAATCAAATATCTGGAATCTGTTTTTGTAATACAAAGCAGCAGTAGTGGAGTTATGACTTGTTTTTTTAAGTTTCTCTAGTAAACAACTATTTTATTTGGCCAATTGGCTTAACACACCATAGCTGGGTTTCAGTCATTCCTGACCTAAAGTGAGAGATTCATAAAAAGAGAGACTGAGAAGGGAGGAAGAAGTGTTACTGGATGTGCAGTGTTGGTGAGAGTTGCAAAAATATAATGGGTTAAGGGGAGGGGAGTGTTAGCAGCAGCTGCCACCATTTTGTGCTGATCCATAACTGGCCGTTAACGCTATACAACTGGCACTCGCCTAGCAACGCTAGCCTCGCCATTGTCAGCCAATCCAGTAGGAGCTTCTATTGGTCACTCCCGTCGCAATATCGCAGATGATTTACAGTTGAAGTTGGAAGTTTACATACACCTTACCCAAATACATTTAAACTCAGTTTTTCACAATTCCTGACATTTAATCCTAGTAGACATTCCCTGTCTTAGGTCAGTTAGGATCACCACTTTATTTCAATAATGTGAAATGTCAGAATAATAGTAGAGAGAATTATTTATTTTAGCCTTTATTTCTTTCATCACATTCCCAGTGGGTCAGAAGTTTACATGCATTCAATTAGTATTTGGTAGCATTGCCTTTAAATTGTTTCATTTGGGTCAAACGTTTTGGGTAGCCTTCCACAACCTTCCCACAATACATTGGGTGAATTTTGGCCCATTCCTCCTGACAGAGCTGGTGTAACTGAGTAAGGTTTGTAGGGTCTCCTTGCACGCACACACTTTCATTTCTGCCCACAAAGGTTCTGTAGGTTTGAGGTCAGGGCTTTGTGATGGCCACTCCAATACCTTAACTGTGTTGTCCTTAAGCCATTTTGCCACAACTTTGGAAGTATGCTTGGGGTCATTGTCCATTTGGAAGATTCATTTGCAACCAAGCTTTAACTTCCTGACTGATGTCTTGATGTTGCTTCACAATATATCCACATACTTTTCCTTCCACATGATGCCATCTATTTTGTGAAGTGCACCAGTCCCTCCTGCAACAAAGCAACCACCACAACATGATGCTGCCACCCCTGTGCTTCACAGTTGGGATGGTGTTCAACGGCTTGCAAGCCTCCCCCTTTTTCCTCAACTTAACAAAGGTCATTATGGCCAAGCAGTTCAATTTTTGTTTTATCAGACCAGAGGACATTTCTCCAAAAAGTCAGATCTTTGTCCCCATGTGCAGTTGCAAACCGTAGTCTGGCTTTTTTTATGGGGTTTTGGAGCAGTGGCTTCTAACTTGCTGAGCGTCCTTTCAGGTTATGTCGATTATAGGACTCGTTTTACTGTGGATATAGATACTTTTGTACCTGTTTCCTCCAGCATCTTCACAAGGTTCTTTGCTGTTGTTCTGGGATTGATTTGCACTTTTCACACCAAAGTACTTTCATCTCTAGGAGACCGAACGAGTCTCCTTCCTGAATGGTATGATGGCTGCGTGGTCCCATGGTGTTTATACTTGCATACTATTATTTGTACAGATGAACGTGGTACCTTCAGGCTTTTGGAAATTGCTCCCAAGAATGAACCAGACTTGTGGAGGTCTACAATTTTTTTTCTGATGTCTTGGCTGATTTTCTTTAGATTTGTCCCATGATGTCAAGCAAAGAGGCACTGAGTTTGAAGGTAGGCCTTGAAATACATACACAGGTACACCTCCATTTGACTCAAGTTATGTAAATTGGCCTGTGAGAAGCTTCTAAAGCCATGACATTTTCTGGAATATTCCAAGCTGTTTCAATGCACAGTCAACTTGGTGTATGTAATCTTCTGACCCACTGGAATTGTGATACAGTGAGTTATATATGAAATAATCTGTCTGTAAAAAATTGTTGGAAAAATGACTTGTGTCATGCACAAAGTAGATGTCCTACCCGACTTGCCAAAACTATAGTTTATTAACAATCAATTTGTGGAGTGGTTGAAAAATGAGTTTTAATGACTTCAACCTAAGTGGATGTAAACTTCTGACTTCAACTGTAAATAAAGTTCAGCTTTCTCCAACTTTAGTCCCGACTTACTTAACTCCCTTACCCATGCTCGCATCGCTTTTACCGGTCTCCCTGCCCCCTCTTCTCTCGCTTTCCTTCCATTGGAAATGTATGACTTCCAATGTTTCACCGCACGACGATGGTTCCTAGTGTCAATCTAAATGCTTGCTGTGGTGGGGTTCAGTTTTTGTGGAACTGACACTCATACTAGAGAAAGGGAATCAATTTATTAACTTAAACAGTGCTATATATTCATTATGTGGAAGGCTGGATCACATCTCTTGCATTTTAGCCATGTGTCAATGCAGAGGGGACAGCCATGTACTAGTCAAGCAGTGTATAAAGTGTCACTGTCAGTCATGTGACTTCAGATAGTATGCCTAAAGTGTGGAATTGATACTTGGGGTCTGCATCGTAAAAGCCATGTGTGCAGTTGGGGACATGCTGTCCCTGATGTAGAGGTACTGTAGGGATTATATGTGGCTCACCTGGAACTTTTCTTCGGGCAGATGATCCTATGACGCCACTCAATTGCATGGCATGGAGTAGGAACACGTGCCTTGGCCCTGTGCCCTGCAAGGAGCCAACGACTATCCACCACTATACTGAAGCTCCTCTGCAGCTCTATATTAATCAAAGTGTCAGCTGGTTAGAGACCATGTGCTATCTGACTGCTGTACACAGGGCAAATTCTTCCTCTCTGCACAACCTGAATGGCAGTGAGTTTATTTTCTGTTGCTTGACCAAAGGGACTGTAGTACTCCCCTGTGCTTATTTCAGAACAGTGATGGTCACTCTTAGGTACAGTGCCTTCAGAAAGTATTCATGCCCCCTGACTTATTCCACATTTTGTTGTTAGTCTTAATTCAAAATGTATTCAATATTTATTTTCTTCTCATGGATCTACACGCAACACCCCATAAATGAAAACTTTTTTAGAAATTTTAGAGAATTTAATTGAAAATGAAATGAAGAAATACCCCTGAGTCAATACTTTGTAGAAGCACCTTTGGTGGCTATTACAGCTTTAAGTCTTTAAGAGCTTTGCACATCTGGATTGTACAATATTTGCCCATTTTATTCTTTTAAAAAATCTTCAAGCTCTGTTGTTGATTGTTGCTCATTGCTAGACAGCCTTGCCATAGATTATTCAAGACGATTTTAAGTCAAAACTGTAACTACCACTCAGGAACATTCAATGTTGTCTTGGTAAGCAATTCCGGTGTAGATTTGGCCCGTGTGTTTTAGGTTATTGTCCTGCTGAAAGGTGAATTCATCTCCCAGTGTCTGAAAACCAACTGAACCAGGTTTTCCTCTAGGATTTTGCCTGCGCTTATAGCTGTATTCCGTTTCTTTTTATCCTCAACCTCCCTTTCCGATGACAAGCATACCCATAACATGATGCAGCCACCACCATGCTTGAAAATATAAACAGTGGTACTCAATACCGGTAACTCTGTATGTAGCCTTATTTTATTGTAGCTATTTTTTTTCCCATTGGTTTATTTAGTAAATATTTTTCTTTAACTGCATTGTTGGTTTAGGGCTTGTAAGTAAACATTTCACAGAAAGGTCTACATCACATTCTTACTCCAGAACTTGAGGGTGCCAGGCTGCCCTTCATTACGCGACCTGTCACCATCCTTACGCACAGCTGCACAATAGTGGTCTCACCTGGACTCCTTTTACTTTGTTCATTGCCTCGTCTATATCTGTCTGTTCCTCAGTTGGTTCCCCGTGTCAGCATTATTGTCGTTGATGTCGTTTATTTTTTTCCCCTGTCCAGACGCTGTTCCTGTTCTGTTTCCTGTCCGTTGTTTATTAAATGTTCACTACCTGTACCTGCTTCTCGTCTCCAGTGTTAATCCTTACAAATTCCTCTATGACGTTGTGGGGTATTGTGTATAAATCAGTGACACAAAATCTCAATTGCACTATTTTAAATTCAGGCTGTAACACAACAAAATGTGGGAAAGTAAAGGGAATTCTTCCTGAAGGCACTTTACGTCTGTTGGATCAACCGCTCCGGAAGCCTGCTGCATTTACTGCCTACTCACCTGTAGAGCGTGTTTGGCTTTTGCCTGATTTTAGAGGATAGTTATGTTTCACTGGGTATCCTCTGATGTAGTTGACTGCAGTCTGGTAATACCTGATTGTTTGTGCACTCCCAGAAGGTGGTACACACTACAGTAATCAGGCCGATCTGTCCACCATGGCTGTGTGTTTGCATTGAAGATGATGGGTCATGCATATCTAACCCTATACATTTAGCTCCTCTTGCTCTGCAAGTTATTTATTCTTTCCATAGTCCACATTAAGCACTGAATTCACTAGTTTCTTCTGTGCATTCTGAGTGGCTGGATACTGGGTCCATGCCGAGGCATGACTGTAGTACTGTCAAAGCTTGCACTCAGTCCATCTGTCCAGTTGGGAGAAGGAGGGTTTAAAGCATGTTAACATGGGAAGTAGATTATCACCAGGAATGTTTTATGCCAACCACTCTGTATTCTCATCCATTTTCCTCACCGTATGGGTGGACAGGGTGATGTCAGGCACTGGCCTAATTACATCAACTTTCTCTTTTACAGAAGCCTGTAGATTATTGTTCACCGTTTTCCTCGACAACAAGTTTACTTTCTCTAAAATTGGAGCAAGACATTGAAGAGAGGACAAATGCACAAGTGATGTCATTTGCTACGTTGAATTTGTGACTTCTTTTTTTGAGATCACTCAAACAGTAATGGCTGTCATTCACTCTCCACTTTAGATTTCTCTTGACACTAATAACAGACGTGTTAACCAATTCCTTAAAAATTGAGGTTGATGCATCTGTGCTGTAGTGCCATCCCCTTGTTGATCCCTGTCCTCTTGTCACACAGAGTGGAGGTTCAGGAGAACTGTGTTCGATGGAAGAAGAGGTTCACCTTTTTGTGTAAAATGAGTGCCAACCCCGCAACTGGAGTGCTGGATCCCTCGATCTGTCGGGTTTCTGTGCGGAAGGTCTGTGTTGACTGATTGGAGACCTCTCTCTTACCAACACACAGCTCTATGCTGGTATCTCTGAATATCCAGGGCTACAGATTCCTGCATGTAATAATGGATTATGCATCTTTCCATGTACAATTAACACCCCCTAACTGTAGCCTCCATAATCTGATGGTAGAGCAGTGCTAAACACACAACTCTCCACTGCATGCCTGACTGTCAGAGTCCTCCGGAGTCATCTCCCTCTTCCTGTTTTCTCTACAGGAACTCAAAGGAGGAAAAACGTATTCAAAGGTAAGAGCCCACTTCTCCCGAGCACTCCATCCTATATCCATAAACACATTTAAACAATTTACTGTAGCCTGATGTCAACACACACAAACACTCCCGTTACTCCATTTAAACAGGAACATTAGTCACCCCACTTCTACAAACACAGGCAACAACTTTGGCACTCCTGTATAAGCATGTGTAAACTATACCATGTTAGATGGGGAAAGTTTACAGAGAATGCACACTCAGGTTGCCAGGGACCCTTCCTGTGTTTTCTCACGTTCTGCTTCTGGATTTCCTTAAGCTAAATATAACCCCTTTCCTCTTTGGAAGTAGGCTTCCTTAAATACACACATCTGTAAACAGTAGCTTCGAGGAAATAAAACCTGGAGAAAGGGAAATGAGAGTCATCTCTTGGATAACCTGAGACTAAAATGAGAAACAGTAGG